>NW_027515211.1:0-88975 GCF_048772815.1 Callospermophilus lateralis
AAACGAAACGCCTGAACCTAGAAGAGTGAAAATTGGGCAGCCAAGTGGGCTTAGTGAAACTGATCATTACCACCAAGTATCATCAAGATTTGGTGAAAAAATGGTTGCTGAGATTTCAGCAAACTAGTAGTTTTTTGGAAGCATGGCAACCCCTTTCAAACGAAAGTGTTTTTCGCCAGTCTCTGCATGGGGTACTTCAAGAGGAAACAAACCATAGAGATAGAACTTAGAACTACTTAATTTGGTCAAGTTTCAAGGAGCTAGCACAAACCGTGTTTGATTTAGAATTCCAAACACAGCTATCTATGTTGGAGAAAACAGAATGAACCTAAAAATTCAAACAGTCACTGGAAACGAAAGCTTCAACCTAGAAGAATAAAAATTTGGACAGCCAAGTGGGATTAGTGAACTGATCATTACCACCAAGTATCATCAAGATTTGGTGAAAAAATGTTTGCTGAGATTTCAGCAAACTAGTATTTTTTTTTAAGCTTGGCAACCCCTTTCAAACGAAAGTGTTTTTCGCCAGTCTCTGCATGGGGTACTTCAAGAGGAAAAAACCATAGAGATAGAACTAACAACTACTTCATTTTGTCAAGTTTCAAGGAGCTAGCACAACCGTGTTTGATTTAGAGTTTCAAAGACATCTATCTATATAGCAGAAAACAGAGTGAAACCTAAAATTTCAAAGTGTTACTGGAAACGAACGCTTGAACCTAGAAGAGTAAAATTGGGCAGCCAAGTGGGCTTAGTGAACTGATCATTACCACCAAGTATCATCAAGTTTTGGTGAAAAAATGTTTGCTGAGATTTCAGCAAACTAGTAGTTTTTTGGAAGCTTGGCAACCCCTTTTCAAACGAAAGTGTTTTTCGCCAGTCTCTGCATGGGGTACTTCAAGAGGAAAACAAACCTTAAAGATAGAACTTAGAACTACTTCATTTGGTCAAGTTTCAAGGAGCTAGCACAAACCGTGTTTGATTTAGAATTCCAAACACAGCTATCTATGTTGGAGATAACAGAGTGAATCCTAAAAATTCAAACAGTCACTGGAACGAAAGCTTCAACCTAGAAGAATAAATTTGGGCAGCCAAGTGGGCTTAGTGAACTGATCATTACCACCAAGTATTCAAGATTTGGTGAAAAAATGTTTGCTGAGATTTCAGCAAACGAGTAGTTTTTTGGAAGCTTGGCAACCCCTTTCAAACGAAAGTGTTCTTCGCCAGTCTCTGCATGGGGTACTTCAAGAGGAAACAAACCATAGAGATAGAACTTAGAACTACTTCATTTTGTCAATTTTCACGGAGCTAGCACAAACCGTGTTTGATTTAGAGTTTCAAACACATCTATCTATATAGCAGAAAACAGAGTGAAACCTAAAAATTCAAACTGTTACTGGAAACGAACGCTTGAACCTAGAAGAGTGAAAGTTGGGCAGCCAAGTGGGATTAGTGAACTGATCATTACCACCAAGTATCATCAAGATTTGGTGAAAAAATGTTTGCTGAGATTTCAGCAAACTAGTAGTTTTTTGGAAGCTTGGCAACCCCTTTCAAACGAAAGTGTTTTTCGCCAGTCTCTGCATGGGGTACTTCAAGAAAAAACAAACCATAGAGATAGAACTTAGAACTACTTCATTTGGTCAAGTTTCAAGGAGCTAGCACAAACCGTGTTTGATTTAGAATTCCAAACACAGCTATCTATGTTTTAGAAAACAGAGTGAAACCTAAAAATTCAAACAGTCACTGGAAACGAAAGCTTCAACCTAGAAGAATAAAATTTGGGCAGCCAAGTGGGATTAGTGAACTGATCATTAACACCAAGTATCATCAAGATTTGGTGAAAAAATGTTTGCTGAGATTTCAGCAAACGAGTAGTTTTTTGGAAGCTTGGCAACCCCTTTCAAACGAAAGTGTTCTTCGCCAGTCTCTGCATGGGGTACTTCAAGAGGAAACAAACCATAGAGATAGAACTTAGAACTACTTCATTTTGTCAAGTTTCACGGAGCTAGCACAAACCGTGTTTGATTTAGAGTTTCAAAAACATCTATCTATATAGCAGAAAACAGAGTGAAACCTAAAAATTCAAACTGTTACTGGAAACGAACGCTTGAACCTAGAAGAGTGAAAGTTGGGCAGCCAAGTGGGATTAGTGAACTGATCATTACCACCAAGTATCATCAAGATTTGGTGAAAAAATGTTTGCTGAGATTTCAGAAAACTAGTAATTTTTTGGAAGCTTGGCAACCCCTTTCAAACGAAAGTGTTTTTCGCCAGTCTCTGCATGGGGTACTTCAAGAGGAAACAAATCATAGAGATAGAACTTAGAACTACTTCATTTGGTCAAGTTTCAAGGAGCTAGAACAAACCGTGTTTGATTTAGAATTCCAAACACAGCTATCTATGTTGGAGAAAACAGAATGAAACCTAAAAATTCAAACAGTCACTGGAAACGAAAGCTTCAAACTAGAAGAATAAAATTTGGACAGCCAAGTGGGATTAGTGAACTGATCATTACCACCAAGTATCATCAAGATTTGGTGAAAAAATGTTTGCTGAGATTTCAGCAAACTAGTAGTTTTTTGGAAGCTTGGCAACCCCTTTCAAACGAAAGTGTTTTTCGCCAGTCTCTGCATGGGGTACTTCAAGAGGAAAAAAACCATAGAGATAGAACTAACAACTACTTCATTTTGTCAAGTTTCAAGGAGCTAGCACAAACCGTGTTTGATTTAGAGTTTCAAAGACATCAATCTATATAGCAGAAAACAGAGTGAAACCTAAAATTTCAAAGTGTTACTGGAAACGAACGCTTGAACCTAGAAGAGTAAAAATTGGGCAGCCAAGTGATCTTAGTGAACTGATCATTACCACCAAGTATCATCAAGTTTTGGTGAAAAAATGTTTGCTGAGATTTCAGCAAACTAGTAGTTTTTTGGAAGCTTGGCAACCCCTTTCAAACGAAAGTGTTTTTCGCCAGTCTCTGCATGGGGTACTTCAAGAGGAAACAAACCATAGAGATAGAACTTAGAACTACTACATTTGGTCAAGTTTCAAGGAGCTAGCACAAACCGTGTTTGATTTAGAATTCCAAACACAGCTATCTATGTTGGAGAAAACAGAGTGAAACCTAAAAATTCAAACAGTCACTGGAAACGAAAGCTTCAACCTAGAAGAATAAAATTTGGGCAGCCAAGTGGGATTAGTGAACTGATCATTACCACCAAGTATCATCAAGATTTGGTGAAAAAATGTTTGCTGAGATTTCAGCAAACTAGTAGTTTTTTGAAAGCATGGCAACCCCTTTCAAACGAAAGTGTTTTTCGCCAGTTTCTGCATGGGGTACTTCAAGAGGAAACAAACCATAGAGATAGAACTTAGAACTACTTCATTTTGTCAAGTTTCAAGGAGCTAGCACAAACCGTGTTTGATTTAGAGTTTCAAACACATCTATCTATATAGCAGAAAACAGAGTGAAACCTAAAAATTCAAAGTGTTACTGGAAACGAACGCTTGAACCTAGAAGAGTGAAAATTGGGCAGCCAAGTGGGCTTAGTGAACTGATCATTACCACCAAGTATCATCAAGATTTGGTGAAAAAATGTTTGCTGAGATTTCAGCAAACGAGTAGTTTTTTGGAAGCTTGGCAACCCCTTTCAAACGAAAGTGTTCTTCGCCAGTCTCTGCATGGGGTACTTCAAGAGGAAACAAACCATAGAGATAGAACTTAGAACTACTTCATTTTGTGAAGTTTCACAGAGCTAGCACAAACCGTGTTTGATTTAGAGTTTCAAACACATCTATCTATATAGCAGAAAACAGAGTGAAACCTAAAAATTCCAATTGTTACTGGAAACGAACGCTTGAACCTAGAAGAGTGAAAGTCGGGCAGCCAAGTGGGATTAGTGAACTGATCATTACCACCAAGTATCATCAAGATTTGGTGAAAAAATGTTTGCTGAGATTTCAGCAAACTAGTAGTTTTTTGGAAGCTTGGCAACCCCTTTCAAACGAAAGTGTTTTTCGCCAGTCTCTGCATGGGGTACTTCAAGAGGAAACAAACCATAGAGATAGAACTTAGAACTACTTCATTTGGTCAAGTTTCAAGGAGCTAGCACAAACCGTGTTTGATTTAGAATTCCAAACACAGCTATCTATGTTGGAGAAAACAGAGTGAAACCTAAAAATTCAAACAGTCACTGGAAACGAAAGCTTCAACCTAGAAGAATAAAATTTGCGCAGCCAAGTGGGATTAGTGAACTGCTCATTACCACCAAGTATCATCAAGATTTGGTGAAAAAATGTTTGCTGAGATATCAGCAAACGAGTAGTTTTTTGGAAGCTTGGCAACCCCTTTTAAACGAAAGTGTTTTTCGCCAGTCTCTGCATGGGATACTTCAAGAGGAAAAAAACCATAGAGATAGAACTAACAACTACTTCATTTTCTCAAGTTTCATGGAGCTAGCACAAACCGTGTTTGATTTAGAGTTTCAAAGACATCTATCTATATAGCAGAAAACAGAGTGATACCTAAAAATTCAAAGTGTTACTCTAAACGAACGCTTGAACCTAGAAGAGTAAAAATTGGGCAGCCAAGTGGGCTTAGTGAACTGATCATTACCACCAAGTATCATAAAGTTTTGGTGAAAAAATGTTTGCTGAGATTTCAGCAAACTAGTAGTTTTTTGGAAGCTTGGCAACCCCTTTCAAACGAAAGTGTTCTTCGCCAGTCTCTGCATTTGGTACTTCAAGAGGAAACAAACCATAGAGATAGAACTTAGAACTACTTCATTTTGTCAAGTTTCACGGAGCTAGCACAAACCGTGTTTGATTTAGAGTTTCAAACACATCTATCTATATAGCAGAAAACAGAGTGAAACCTAAAAATTCAAACTGTTACTGGAAACGAACGCTTGAACCTAGAAGAGTGAAAGTTGGGCAGCCAAGTGGGATTAGTGAACTGATCATTACCACCAAGTATCATCAAGATTTGGTGAAAAAATGTTTGCTCAGATTTCAGTAAACTAGTAGTTTTTTGGAAGCATGGCAACCCCTTTCAAACGAAAGTGGTTTTCGCCAGTTTCTGCATGGGGTACTTCAAGAGGAAACAAACCATAGAGATAGAACTTAGAACTACTTCATTTTGTCAAGTTTCATGGAGCTAGCACAAACCGTGTTTGATTTAGAGTTTCAGAGACATCTATCTATATAGCAGAAAACAGAGTGAAACCTAAAATTTCAAAGTGTTACTGGAAACGAACGCTTGAACCTAGAAGAGTAAAAATTGGGCAGCCAAGTGGGCTTACTGAACTGATCATTACCACCAAGTATCATCAAGTTTTGGTGAAAAAATGTTTGCTGAGATTTCAGCAAACTAGTAGTTTTTTGGAAGCTTGGCAACCCCTTTCAAACGAAAGTGTTCTTCGCCAGTTTCTGCATTGGGTACTTCAAGAGGAAACAAACCATAGAGATAGAACTTAGAACTACATCATTTTGTCAAGTTTCAAGGAGCTAGCACAAACCGTGTTTGATTTAGAATTTCAAACACATCTATCTATATAGCAGAAAACAGAGTGAAACCTAAAAATTCAAAGTGTTACTGGAAACGAACGCTTGAACCTAGAAGAGTGAAAATTGGGCAGCCAAGTGGGCTTAGTGAACTGATCATTACCACCAAGTATCATCAAGATTTGGTGAAAAAATGTTTGCTGAGATTTCAGCAAACGAGTAGTTTTTTGGAAGCTTGGCAACCCCTTTCAAACGAAAGTGTTCTTCGCCAGTCTCTGCATGGGGTACTTCAAGAGGAAACAAACCATAGAGATAGAACTTAGAACTACTTCATTTTATCAAGTTTCACGGAGCTAGCACAAACCGTGTTTGATTTAGAGTTTCAAACACATCTATGTATATAGCAGAAAACAGAGTGAATCCTAAAAATTCAAACTGTTACTGGAAACGAACGCTTGAACCTAGAAGAGTGAAAGTTGGGCATCCAAGTGGGATTAGTGAACTGATCATTACCACCAAGTATCATCAAGATTTGGTGAAAAAATGTTTGCTGAGATTTCAGGAAACTAGTAGTTTTTTGGAAGCATGGCAACCCCTTTCAAGCGAAAGTGTTTTTCGCCAGTTTCTGCATGGGGTACTTCAAGAGGAAACAAACCATAGAGATAGAACTTAGAACTACTTCATTTTGTCAAGTTTCAAGGAGCTAGCACAAACCGTGTTTGATTTAGAGTTTCAAACACATCTATCTATATAGCAGAAAACAGAGTGAAACCTAAAAATTCAAAGTGTGACTGGAAACGAACGCTTGAACCTAGAAGAGTGAAAATTGGGCAGCCAAGTGGGCTTAGTGAACTGATCATTACCACCAAGTATCATCAAGATTTGGTGAAAAAATGTTTGCTGAGATTTCAGCAAACGAGTAGTTTTTTGGAAGCTTGGCAACCCCTTTCAAACGAAAGTGTTCTTCGCCAGTCTCTGCATGGGGTACTTCAAGAGGAAACAAACCATAGAGATAGAAATTAGAACTACTTCATTTTGTCAAGTTTCACGGAGCTAGCACAAACCGTGTTTGATTTAGAGTTTCAAAGACATCTATCTATATAGCAGAAAACAGAGTGAAACCTAAAATTTCAAAGTGTTACTGGAAACGAACGCTTGAACCTAGAAGAGTAAAAATTGGGCAGCCAAGTGGGCTTAGTGAACTGATCATTACCACCAAGTATCATCAAGTTTTGGTGAAAAAATGTTTGCTGAGATTTCAGAAAACTAGTAGTTTTTTGGAAGCTTGGCAACCCCTTTCAAACGAAAGTGTTTTTCACCAGTCTCTGCATGGGGTACTTAAAGAAAAAACAAACCATAGAGATAGAACTTAGAACTACTTCATTTGGTCAAGTTTCAAGGAGCTAGCACAAACCGTGTTTGATTTAGAATTCCAAACACAGCTATCTATGTTGGAGAAAACAGAGTGAGACCGAAAAATTCAAACAGTCACTGGAAACGAAAGCTTCAACCTAGAAGAATAAAATTTGGGCAGCCAAGTGGGCTTAGTGAACTGATCATTACCACCAAGTATCATCAAGATTTGGTGAAAAAATATTTGCTGAGATTTCAGCAAACGAGTAGTTTTTTGGAAGCTTGGAAACCCCTTTTAAACGAAAGTGTTTTTCGCCAGTCTCTGCATGGGGTACTTCAAGAGGAAAAAAACCATAGAGATAGAACTAACAACTACTTCATTTTGTCAAGTTTCATGGAGCTAGCACAAACCGTGTTTGATTTAGAGTTTCAAAGACATCTATCTATATAGCAGAAAACAGAGTGAAACCTAAAATTTCAAAGTGTTACTGGAAACGAACGCTTGAACCTAGAAGAGTAAAAATTGGGCAGCCAAGTGGGCTTAGTGAACTGATCATTACCACCAAGTATCATCAAGTTTTGGTGAAAAAATGTTTGCTGAGATTTCAGCAAACTAGTAGTTTTTTGGAAGCTTGGCAACCCCTTTCAAACGAAAGTGTTTTTTGAAAGTCTCTGCATGGGGTACTTCAAGAGGAAACAAACCATAGAGATAGAACTTAGAACTACTTCATTTGGTCAAGTTTCAAGGAGCTAGCACAAACCGTGTTTGATTTAGAGTTTCAAACACATCTATCTATATAGCAGAAAACAGAGTGAAACCTAAAAATTCAAACTGTTACTGGAAACGAACACTTGAACCCAGAAGAGTGAAAGTTGGGCAGCCAAGTGGGATTAGTGAACTGATCATTACCACCAATATCATCAAGATTTGGTGAAAAAATGTTTGCTGAGATTTCAGAAAACTAGTAGTTTTTTGGAAGCTTGGCAACCCCTTTCAAACGAAAGTGTTTTTCGCCAGTCTCTGCATGGGGTACTTCAAGAGGAAACAAACCATAGAGATACAACTTAGAACTACTTCATTTGGTCAAGTTTCAAGGAGCTAGCACAAACCGTGTTTGATTTAGAATTCCAAACACAGCTATCTATGTTGAAGAAAACAGAATGAAACCTAAAAATTCAAACAGTCACTGGAAACGAAAGCTTCAACCTAGAAGAATAAAATTTGGGCAGCCAAGTGGGATTAGTGAACTGATCATTACCACCAAGTATCATCAAGATTTGGTGAAAAAATGTTTGCTGAGATTTCAGCAAACTAGTAGTTTTTTGAAAGCATGGCAACCCCTTTCAAACGAAAGTGTTTTTCGCCAGTTTCTGCATGGGGTACTTCAAGAGGAAACAAACCATAGAGATAGAACTTAGAACTACTTCATTTTGTCAAGTTTCAAGGAGCTAGCACAAACCGTGTTTGATTTAGAGTTTCAAACACATCTATCTATATAGCAGAAAACAGAGTGAAACCTAAAAATTCAAAGTGTTACTGGAAACGAACGCTTGAACCTAGAAGAGTGAAAATTGGGCAGCCAAGTGGGCTTAGTGAACTGATCATTACCACCAAGTATCATCAAGATTTGGTGAAAAAATGTTTGCTGAGATTTCAGCAAACGAGTAGTTTTTTGGAAGCTTGGCAACCCCTTTCAAACGAAAGTGTTCTTCGCCAGTCTCTGCATGGGGTACTTCAAGAGGAAACAAACCATAGAGATAGAACTTAGAACTACTTCATTTTGTGAAGTTTCACAGAGCTAGCACAAACCGTGTTTGATTTAGAGTTTCAAACACATCTATCTATATAGCAGAAAACAGAGTGAAACCTAAAAATTCCAATTGTTACTGGAAACGAACGCTTGAACCTAGAAGAGTGAAAGTCGGGCAGCCAAGTGGGATTAGTGAACTGATCATTACCACCAAGTATCATCAAGATTTGGTGAAAAAATGTTTGCTGAGATTTCAGCAAACTAGTAGTTTTTTGGAAGCTTGGCAACCCCTTTCAAACGAAAGTGTTTTTCGCCAGTCTCTGCATGGGGTACTTCAAGAGGAAACAAACCATAGAGATAGAACTTAGAACTACTTCATTTGGTCAAGTTTCAAGGAGCTAGCACAAACCGTGTTTGATTTAGAATTCCAAACACAGCTATCTATGTTGGAGAAAACAGAGTGAAACCTAAAAATTCAAACAGTCACTGGAAACGAAAGCTTCAACCTAGAAGAATAAAATTTGCGCAGCCAAGTGGGATTAGTGAACTGCTCATTACCACCAAGTATCATCAAGATTTGGTGAAAAAATGTTTGCTGAGATATCAGCAAACGAGTAGTTTTTTGGAAGCTTGGCAACCCCTTTTAAACGAAAGTGTTTTTCGCCAGTCTCTGCATGGGATACTTCAAGAGGAAAAAAACCATAGAGATAGAACTAACAACTACTTCATTTTCTCAAGTTTCATGGAGCTAGCACAAACCGTGTTTGATTTAGAGTTTCAAAGACATCTATCTATATAGCAGAAAACAGAGTGATACCTAAAAATTCAAAGTGTTACTCTAAACGAACACTTGAACCTAGAAGAGTAAAAATTGGGCAGCCAAGTGGGCTTAGTGAACTGATCATTACCACCAAGTATCATAAAGTTTTGGTGAAAAAATGTTTGCTGAGATTTCAGCAAACTAGTAGTTTTTTGGAAGCTTGGCAACCCCTTTCAAACGAAAGTGTTCTTCGCCAGTCTCTGCATTTGGTACTTCAAGAGGAAACAAACCATAGAGATAGAACTTAGAACTACTTCATTTTGTCAAGTTTCACGGAGCTAGCACAAACCGTGTTTGATTTAGAGTTTCAAACACATCTATCTATATAGCAGAAAACAGAGTGAAACCTAAAAATTCAAACTGTTACTGGAAACGAACGCTTGAACCTAGAAGAGTGAAAGTTGGGCAGCCAAGTGGGATTAGTGAACTGATCATTACCACCAAGTATCATCAAGATTTGGTGAAAAAATGTTTGCTCAGATTTCAGTAAACTAGTAGTTTTTTGGAAGCATGGCAACCCCTTTCAAACCAAAGTGGTTTTCGCCAGTTTCTGCATGGGGTACTTCAAGAGGAAACAAACCATAGAGATAGAACTTAGAACTACTTCATTTTGTCAAGTTTCATGGAGCTAGCACAAACCGTGTTTGATTTAGAGTTTCAGAGACATCTATCTATATAGCAGAAAACAGAGTGAAACCTAAAATTTCAAAGTGTTACTGGAAACGAACGCTTGAACCTAGAAGAGTAAAAATTGGGCAGCCAAGTGGGCTTACTGAACTGATCATTACCACCAAGTATCATCAAGTTTTGGTGAAAAAATGTTTGCTGAGATTTCAGCAAACTAGTAGTTTTTTGGAAGCTTGGCAACCCCTTTCAAACGAAAGTGTTCTTCGCCAGTTTCTGCATTGGGTACTTCAAGAGGAAACAAACCATAGAGATAGAACTTAGAACTACATCATTTTGTCAAGTTTCAAGGAGCTAGCACAAACCGTGTTTGATTTAGAATTTCAAACACATCTATCTATATAGCAGAAAACAGAGTGAAACCTAAAAATTCAAAGTGTTACTGGAAACGAACGCTTGAACCTAGAAGAGTGAAAATTGGGCAGCCAAGTGGGCTTAGTGAACTGATCATTACCACCAAGTATCATCAAGATTTGGTGAAAAAATGTTTGCTGAGATTTCAGCAAACGAGTAGTTTTTTTGAAGCTTGGCAACCCCTTTCAAACGAAAGTGTTCTTCGCCAGTCTCTGCATGGGGTACTTCAAGAGGAAACAAACCATAGAGATAGAACTTAGAACTACTTCATTTTGTCAAGTTTCACGGAGCTAGCACAAACCGTGTTTGATTTAGAGTTTCAAACACATCTATGTATATAGCAGAAAACAGAGTGAAACCTAAAAATTCAAACTGTTACTGGAAACGAACGCTTGAACCTAGAAGAGTGAAAGTTGGGCATCCAAGTGGGATTAGTGAACTGATCATTACCACCAAGTATCATCAAGATTTGGTGAAAAAATGTTTGCTGAGATTTCAGGAAACTAGTAGTTTTTTGGAAGCATGGCAACCCCTTTCAAGCGAAAGTGTTTTTCGCCAGTTTCTGCATGGGGTACTTCAAGAGGAAACAAACCATAGAGATAGAACTTAGAACTACTTCATTTTGTCAAGTTTCAAGGAGCTAGCACAAACCGTGTTTGATTTAGAGTTTCAAACACATCTATCTATATAGCAGAAAACAGAGTGAAACCTAAAATTTCAAAGTGTTACTGGAAACGAACGCTTGAACCTAGAAGAGTAAAAATTGGGCAGCCAAGTGGGCTTAGTGAACTGATCATTACCACCAAGTATCATCAAGTTTTGGTGAAAAAATGTTTGCTGAGATTTCAGAAAACTAGTAGTTTTTTGGAAGCTTGGCAACCCCTTTCAAACGAAAGTGTTTTTCACCAGTCTCTGCATGGGGTACTTAAAGAAAAAACAAACCATAGAGATAGAACTTAGAACTACTTCATTTGGTCAAGTTTCAAGGAGCTAGCACAAACCGTGTTTGATTTAGAATTCCAAACACAGCTATCTATGTTGGAGAAAACAGAGTGAGACCGAAAAATTCAAACAGTCACTGGAAACGAAAGCTTCAACCTAGAAGAATAAAATTTGGGCAGCCAAGTGGGCTTAGTGAACTGATCATTACCACCAAGTATCATCAAGATTTGGTGAAAAAATATTTGCTGAGATTTCAGCAAACGAGTAGTTTTTTGGAAGCTTGGAAACCCCTTTTAAACGAAAGTGTTTTTCGCCAGTCTCTGCATGGGGTACTTCAAGAGGAAAAAAACCATAGAGATAGAACTAACAACTACTTCATTTTGTCAAGTTTCATGGAGCTAGCACAAACCGTGTTTGATTTAGAGTTTCAAAGACATCTATCTATATAGCAGAAAACAGAGTGAAACCTAAAATTTCAAAGTGTTACTGGAAACGAACGCTTGAACCTAGAAGAGTAAAAATTGGGCAGCCAAGTGGGCTTAGTGAACTGATCATTACCACCAAGTATCATCAAGTTTTGGTGAAAAAATGTTTGCTGAGATTTCAGCAAACTAGTAGTTTTTTGGAAGCTTGGCAACCCCTTTCAAACGAAAGTGTTTTTCGAAAGTCTCTGCATGGGGTACTTCAAGAGGAAACAAATCATAGAGATAGAACTTAGAACTACTTCATTTGGTCAAGTTTCAAGGAGCTAGCACAAACCGTGTTTGATTTAGAGTTTCAAACACATCTATCTATATAGCAGAAAACAGAGTGAAACCTAAAAATTCAAACTGTTACTGGAAACGAACGCTTGAACCCAGAAGAGTGAAAGTTGGGCAGCCAAGTGGGATTAGTGAACTGATCATTACCACCAAGTATCATCAAGATTTGGTGAAAAAATGTTTGCTGAGATTTCAGAAAACTAGTAGTTTTTTGGAAGCTTGGCAACCCCTTTCAAACGAAAGTGTTTTTCGCCAGTCTCTGCATGGGGTACTTCAAGAGGAAACAAACCATAGAGATACAACTTAGAACTACTTCATTTGGTCAAGTTTCAAGGAGCTAGCACAAACCGTGTTTGATTTAGAATTCCAAACACAGCTATCTATGTTGAAGAAAACAGAATGAAACCTAAAAATTCACACAGTCACTGGAAACGAAAGCTTCAATCTAGAAGAATAAAATTTGGACAGCCAAGTGGGATTAGTGAACTGATCATTACCACCAAGTATCATCAAGATTTGGTGAAAAAATGTTTGCTGAGATTTCAGCAAACTAGTAGTTTTTTGGAAGCTTGGCAACCCCTTTCAAACGAAAGTGTTTTTCGACAGTCTCTGCATGGGGTACTTCAAGAGGAAAAAAACCATAGAGATAGAACTAACAACTACTTCATTTTGTCAAGTTTCAAGGAGCTAGCACAAACCGTGTTTGATTTAGAGTTTCAAAGACATCTATCTATATAGCAGAAAACAGAGTGAAACCTAAAATTTCAAAGTGTTACTGGAAACGAACGCTTGAACCTAGAAGAGTAAAAATTGAGCAGCCAAGTGGGCTTAGTGAACTGATCATTACCACCAAGTATCATCAAGTTTTGGTGAAAAAAAGTTTGCTGAGATTTCAGCAAACTAGTAGTTTTTTGGAAGCTTGGCAATCCCTTTCAAACGAAAGTGTTTTTCGCCAGTCTCTGCATGGGGTACTTCAAGAGGAAACAAACCATAGAGATAGAACTTAGAACTACTTCATTTGGTCAAGTTTCAAGGAGCTAGCACAAACCGTGTTTGATTTAGAATTCCAAACACAGCTATCTATGTTGGAGATAACAGAGTGAAACCTAAAAATTCAAACAGTCACTGGAAACGAAAGCTTCAACCTAGAAGAATAAAATTTGGGCAGCCAAGTGGGCTTAGTGAACTGATCATTACCACCAAGTATCATCAAGATTTGGTGAAAAAATGTTTGCTGAGATTTCAGCAAACGAGTAGTTTTTTGGAAGCTTGGCAACCCCTTTCAAACGAAAGTGTTCTTCGCCAGTCTCTGCATGGGGTACTCCAAGAGGAAACAAACCATAGAGATAGAACTTAGAACTACTTCATTTTGTCAAGTTTCACGGAGCTAGCACAAACCGTGTTTGATTTAGAGTTTCAAAGACATCTATCTATATAGCAGAAAACAGAGTGAAACCTAAAAATTCAAACTGTTACTGGAAACGAACGCTTGAACCTAGAAGAGTGAAAGTTGGGCAGCCAAGTGGGATTAGTGAACTGATCATTACCACCAAGTATCATCAAGATTTGGTGAAAAAATGTTTGCTGAGATTTCAGAAAACTAGTAGTTTTTTGGAAGCTTGGCAACCCCTTTCAAACGAAAGTGTTTTTCACCAGTCTCTGCATGGGGTACTTCAAGAAAAAACAAACCATAGAGATAGAACTTAGAACTACTTCATTTGGTCAAGTTTCAAGGAGCTAGCACAAACCGTGTGTGATTTAGAATTCCAAACACAGCTATCTATGTTGGAGAAAACAGAGTGAAACCTAAAAATTCAAACAGTCACTGGAAACGAAAGCTTCAACCTAGAAGAATAAAATTTGGGCAGCCAAGTGGGATTAGTGAACTGATCATTACCACCAAGTATCATCAAGATTTGGTGAAAAAATGTTTGCTGAGATTTCAGCAAACTAGTAGTTTTTTGGAAGCTTGGAAACCCCTTTTAAACGAAAGTGTTTTTCGCCAGTCTCTGCATGGGGTACTTCAAGAGGAAAAAATCCATAGAGATAGAACTAACAACTACTTCATTTTGTCAAGTTTCATGGAGCTAGCACAAACCGTGTTTGATTTAGAGTTTCAAAGACATCTATCTATATAGCAGAAAACAGAGTGAAACCTAAAATTTCAAAGTGTTACTGGAAACGAACGCTTGAACCTAGAAGAGTAAAAATTGGGCAGCCAAGTGGGCTTAGTGAACTGATCATTACCACCAAGTATTATCAAGTTTTGGTGAAAAAATGTTTGCTGAGATTTCAGCAAACGAGTAGTTTTTTGGAAGCTTGGCAACCCCTTTCAAACGAAAGTGTTTTTCGCCAGTCTCTGCATGGGGTACTTCAAGAGGAAACAAACCATAACGATAGAACTTAGAACTACTTCATTTGGTCAAGTTTCAAGGAGCTAGCACAAACCGTGTTTGATTTAGAATTCCAAACACAGCTATCTATGTTGGAGATAACAGAGTGAATCCTAAAAATTCAAACAGTCACTGGAAACGAAAGCTTCAACCTAGAAGAATAAAATTTGGGCAGCCAAGTGGGCTTAGTGAACTGATCATTACCACCAAGTATTCAAGATTTGGTGAAAAAATGTTTGCTGAGATTTCAGCAAACGAGTAGTTTTTTGGAAGCTTGGCAACCCCTTTCAAACGAAAGTGTTCTTCGCCAGTCTCTGCATGGGGTACTTCAAGAGGAAACAAACCATAGAGATAGAACTTAGAACTACTTCATTTTGTCAAGTTTCACGGAGCTAGCACAAACCGTGTTTGATTTAGAGTTTCAAAAACATCTATCTATATAGCAGAAAACAGAGTGAAACCTAAAAATTCAAACTGTTACTGGAAACGAACGCTTGAACCTAGAAGAGTGAAAGTTGGGCAGCCAAGTGGGATTAGTGAACTGATCATTACCACCAAGTATCATCAAGATTTGGTGAAAAAATGTTTGCTGAGATTTCAGAAAACTAGTAATTTTTTGGAAGCTTGGCAACCCCTTTCAAACGAAAGTGTTTTTCGCCAGTCTCTGCATGGGGTACTTCAAGAGGAAACAAATCATAGAGATAGAACTTAGAACTACTTCATTTGGTCAAGTTTCAAGGAGCTAGAACAAACCGTGTTTGATTTAGAATTCCAAACACAGCTATCTATGTTGGAGAAAACAGAATGAAACCTAAAAATTCAAACAGTCACTGGAAACGAAAGCTTCAACCTAGAAGAATAAAATTTGGACAGCCAAGTGGGATTAGTGAACTGATCATTACCACCAAGTATCATCAAGATTTGGTGAAAAAATGTTTGCTGAGATTTCAGCAAACTAGTAGTTTTTTGGAAGCTTGGCAACCCCTTTCAAACGAAAGTTTTTTTCGCCAGTCTTTGCATGGGGTACTTCAAGAGGAAAAAAACCATAGAGATAGAACTAACAACTACTTCATTTTGTCAAGTTTCAAGGAGCTAGCACAAACCGTGTTTGATTTAGAGTTTCAAAGACATCAATCTATATAGCAGAAAACAGAGTGAAACCTAAAATTTCAAAGTGTTACTGGAAACGAACGCTTGAACCTAGAAGAGTAAAAATTGGGCAGCCAAGTGGGCTTAGTGAACTGATCATTACCACCAAGTATCATCAAGTTTTGGTGAAAAAATGTTTGCTGAGATTTCAGCAAACTAGTAGTTTTTTGGAAGCTTGGCAACCCCTTTCAAACGAAAGTGTTTTTCGCCAGTCTCTGCATGGGGTACTTCAAGAGGAAACAAACCATAAAGATAGAACTTAGAACTACTTCATTTGGTCAAGTTTCAAGGAGCTAGCACAAACCGTGTTTGATTTAGAATTCCAAACACAGCTATCTATGTTGGAGATAACAGAGTGAATCCTAAAAATTCAAACAGTCACTGGAAACGAAAGCTTCAACCTAGAAGAATAAAATTTGGGCAGCCAAGTGGGCTTAGTGAACTGATCATTACCACCAAGTATTCAAGATTTGGTGAAAAAATGTTTGCTGAGATTTCAGCAAACGAGTAGTTTTTTGGAAGCTTGGCAACCCCTTTCAAACGAAAGTGTTCTTCGCCAGTCTCTGCATGGGGTACTTCAAGAGGAAACAAACCATAGAGATAGAACTTAGAACTACTTCATTTTGTCAATTTTCACGGAGCTAGCACAAACCGTGTTTGATTTAGAGTTTCAAACACATCTATCTATATAGCAGAAAACAGAGTGAAACCTAAAAATTCAAACTGTTACTGGAAACGAACGCTTGAACCTAGAAGAGTGAAAGTTGGGCAGCCAAGTGGGATTAGTGAACTGATCATTACCACCAAGTATCATCAAGATTTGGTGAAAAAATGTTTGCTGAGATTTCAGCAAACTAGTAGTTTTTTGGAAGCTTGGCAACCCCTTTCAAACGAAAGTGTTTTTCGCCAGTCTCTGCATGGGGTACTTCAAGAAAAAACAAACCATAGAGATAGAACTTAGAACTACTTCATTTGGTCAAGTTTCAAGGAGCTAGCACAAACCGTGTTTGATTTAGAATTCCAAACACAGCTATCTATGTTGGAGAAAACAGAGTGAAACCTAAAAATTCAAACAGTCACTGGAAACGAAAGCTTCAACCTAGAAGAATAAAATTTGGGCAGCCAAGTGGGATTAGTGAACTGATCATTAACACCAAGTATCATCAAGATTTGGTGAAAAAATGTTTGCTGAGATTTCAGCAAACGAGTAGTTTTTTGGAAGCTTGGCAACCCCTTTCAAACGAAAGTGTTCTTCGCCAGTCTCTGCATGGGGTACTTCAAGAGGAAACAAACCATAGAGATAGAACTTAGAACTACTTCATTTTGTCAAGTTTCACGGAGCTAGCACAAACCGTGTTTGATTTAGAGTTTCAAAAACATCTATCTATATAGCAGAAAACAGAGTGAAACCTAAAAATTCAAACTGTTACTGGAAACGAACGCTTGAACCTAGAAGAGTGAAAGTTGGGCAGCCAAGTGGGATTAGTGAACTGATCATTACCACCAAGTATCATCAAGATTTGGTGAAAAAATGTTTGCTGAGATTTCAGAAAACTAGTAATTTTTTGGAAGCTTGGCAACCCCTTTCAAACGAAAGTGTTTTTCGCCAGTCTCTGCATGGGGTACTTCAAGAGGAAACAAATCATAGAGATAGAACTTAGAACTACTTCATTTGGTCAAGTTTCAAGGAGCTAGAACAAACCGTGTTTGATTTAGAATTCCAAACACAGCTATCTATGTTGGAGAAAACAGAATGAAACCTAAAAATTCAAACAGTCACTGGAAACGAAAGCTTCAACCTAGAAGAATAAAATTTGGACAGCCAAGTGGGATTAGTGAACTGATCATTACCACCAAGTATCATCAAGATTTGGTGAAAAAATGTTTGCTGAGATTTCAGCAAACTAGTAGTTTTTTGAAAGCATGGCAACCCCTTTCAAACGAAAGTGTTTTTCGCCAGTTTCTGCATGGGGTACTTCAAGAGGAAACAAACCATAGAGATAGAACTTAGAACTACTTCATTTTGTCAAGTTTCAAGGAGCTAGCACAAACCGTGTTTGATTTAGAGTTTCAAACACATCTATCTATATAGCAGAAAACAGAGTGAAACCTAAAAATTCAAAGTGTTACTGGAAACGAACGCTTGAACCTAGAAAAGTGAAAATTGGGCAGCCAAGTGGGCTTAGTGAACTGATCATTACCACCAAGTATCATCAAGATTTGGTGAAAAAATGTTTGCTGAGATTTCAGCAAACGAGTAGTTTTTTGGAAGCTTGGCAACCCCTTTCAAACGAAAGTGTTCTTCGCCAGTCTCTGCATGGGGTACTTCAAGAGGAAACAAACCATAGAGATAGAACTTAGAACTACTTCATTTTGTGAAGTTTCACAGAGCTAGCACAAACCGTGTTTGATTTAGAGTTTCAAACACATCTATCTATATAGCAGAAAACAGAGTGAAACCTAAAAATTCCAATTGTTACTGGAAACGAACGCTTGAACCTAGAAGAGTAAAAGTCGGGCAGCCAAGTGGGATTAGTGAACTGATCATTACCACCAAGTATCATCAAGATTTGGTGAAATAATGTTTGCTGAGATTTCAGCAAACTAGTAGTTTTTTGGAAGCTTGGCAACCCCTTTCAAACGAAAGTGTTTTTCGCCAGTCTCTGCATGGGGTACTTCAAGAGGAAACAAACCATAGAGATAGAACTTAGAACTACTTCATTTGGTCAAGTTTCAAGGAGCTAGCACAAACCGTGTTTGATTTAGAATTCCAAACACAGCTATCTATGTTGGAGAAAACAGAGTGAAACCTAAAAATTCAAACAGTCACTGGAAACGAAAGCTTCAACCTAGAAGAATAAAATTTGCGCAGCCAAGTGGGATTAGTGAACTGCTCATTACCACCAAGTATCATCAAGATTTGGTGAAAAAATGTTTGCTGAGATTTCAGCAAACGAGTAGTTTTTTGGAAGCTTGGCAACCCCTTTTAAACGAAAGTGTTTTTCGCCAGTCTCTGCATGGGATACTTCAAGAGGAAAAAAACCATAGAGATAGAACTAACAACTACTTCATTTTCTCAAGTTTCATGGAGCTAGCACAAACCGTGTTTGATTTAGAGTTTCAAAGACATCTATCTATATAGCAGAAAACAGAGTGATACCTAAAAATTCAAAGTGTTACTCTAAACGAACGCTTGAACCCAGAAGAGTAAAAATTGGGCAGCCAAGTGGGCTTAGTGAACTGATCATTACCACCAAGTATCATAAAGTTTTGGTGAAAAAATGTTTGCTGAGATTTCAGCAAACTAGTAGTTTTTTGGAAGCTTGGCAACCCCTTTCAAACGAAAGTGTTCTTCGCCAGTCTCTGCATTTGGTACTTCAAGAGGAAACAAACCATAGAGATAGAACTTAGAACTACTTCATTTTGTCAAGTTTCACGGAGCTAGCACAAACCGTGTTTGATTTAGAGTTTCAAACACATCTATCTATATAGCAGAAAACAGAGTGAAACCTAAAAATTCAAACTGTTACTGGAAACGAACGCTTGAACCTAGAAGAGTGAAAGTTGGGCAGCCAAGTGGGATTAGTGAACTGATCATTACCACCAAGTATCATCAAGATTTGGTGAAAAAATGTTTGCTCAGATTTCAGTAAACTAGTAGTTTTTTGGAAGCATGGCAACCCCTTTCAAACGAAAGTGGTTTTCGCCAGTTTCTGCATGGGGTACTTCAAGAGGAAACAAACCATAGAGATAGAACTTAGAACTACTTCATTTTGTCAAGTTTCATGGAGCTAGCACAAACCGTGTTTGATTTAGAGTTTCAGAGACATCTATCTATATAGCAGAAAACAGAGTGAAACCTAAAATTTCAAAGTGTTACTGGAAACGAACGCTTGAACCTAGAAGAGTAAAAATTGGGCAGCCAAGTGGGCTTACTGAACTGATCATTACCACCAAGTATCATCAAGTTTTGGTGAAAAAATGTTTGCTGAGATTTCAGCAAACTAGTAGTTTTTTGGAAGCTTGGCAACCCCTTTCAAACGAAAGTGTTCTTCGCCAGTTTCTGCATTGGGTACTTCAAGAGGAAACAAACCATAGAGATAGAACTTAGAACTACATCATTTTGTCAAGTTTCAAGGAGCTAGCACAAACCGTGTTTGATTTAGAATTTCAAACACATCTATCTATATAGCAGAAAACAGAGTGAAACCTAAAAATTCAAAGTGTTACTGGAAACGAACGCTTGAACCTAGAAGAGTGAAAATTGGGCAGCCAAGTGGGCTTAGTGAACTGATCATTACCACCAAGTATCATCAAGATTTGGTGAAAAAATGTTTGCTGAGATTTCAGCAAACGAGTAGTTTTTTGGAAGCTTGGCAACCCCTTTCAAACGAAAGTTTTCTTCGCCAGTCTCTGCATGGGGTACTTCAAGAGGAAACAAACCATAGAGATAGAACTTAGAACTACTTCATTTTGTCAAGTTTCACGGAGCTAGCACAAACCGTGTTTGATTTAGAGTTTCAAACACATCTATGTATATAGCAGAAAACAGACTGAAACCTAAAAATTCAAACTGTTACTGGAAATGAACGCTTGAACCTAGAAGAGTGAAAGTTGGGCATCCAAGTGCGATTAGTGAACTGATCATTACCACCAAGTATCATCAAGATTTGGTGAAAAAATGTTTGCTGAGATTTCAGGAAACTAGTAGTTTTTTGGAAGCATGGCAACCCCTTTCAAGCGAAAGTGTTTTTCGCCAGTTTCTGCATGGGGTACTTCAAGAGGAAACAAACCATAGAGATAGAACTTAGAACTACTTCATTTTGTCAAGTTTCAAGGAGCTAGCACAAACCGTGTTTGATTTAGAGTTTCAAACACATCTATCTATATAGCAGAAAACAGAGTGAAACCTAAAAATTCAAAGTGTGACTGGAAACGAACGCTTGAACCTAGAAGAGTGAAAATTGGGCAGCCAAGTGGGCTTAGTGAACTGATCATTACCACCAAGTATCATCAAGATTTGGTGAAAAAATGTTTGCTGAGATTTCAGCAAACGAGTAGTTTTTTGGAAGCTTGGCAACCCCTTTCAAACGAAGTGTTCTTCGCCAGTCTCTGCATGGGGTACTTCAAGAGGAAACAAACCATAGAGATAGAAATTAGAACTACTTCATTTTGTCAAGTTTCACGGAGCTAGCACAAACGTGTTTGATTTAGAGTTTCAAACACATCTATCTATATAGCAGAAAACAGAGTGAAACCTAAAATTCAAACTGTTACTGGAAACGAACGCTTGAACCTAGAAGAGTGAAAGTTGGGAAGCCAAGTGGGATTAGTGAACTGATCATTACCACCAAGTATCATCAAGATTTGTTGAAAAAATGTTTGCTGAGATTTCAGCAAACTAGTAGTTTTTTGGATGCTTGGCAACCCCTTTCAAACGAAAGTGTTCTTCACCAGTCTCTGCATGGGGTACTTCAAGAGGAAACAAACCATAGAGATAGAACTTAGAACTACTTCATTTTGTCAAGTTTCACGGAGCTAGCACAAACCGTGTTTGATTTAGAGTTTCAAACACATCTATCTATATAGCAGAAAACAGAGTGAAACCTAAAAATTCAAACTGTTACTGGAAACGAACGCTTGAACCTAGAAGAGTGAAAGTCGGGCAGCCAAGTGGGCTTTGTGAACTGATCATTACCACCAAGTATCATCAAGATTTGGTGAAAAAATGTTTGCTGAGATTTCAGCAAACTAGTAGTTTTTTGGAAGCTTGGCAACCCCTTTCAAACGAAAGTGTTTTTCGCCAGTCTCTGCATGGGGTACTTCAAGAGGAAACAAACCATAGAGATAGAACTTAGAACTACTTCATTTGGTGAAGTTTCAAGGAGCTAGCACAAACCGTGTTTGATTTAGAATTCCAAACACAGCTATCTATGTTGGAGAAAACAGAGTGAAACCTAAATATTCAAACAGTCACTGGAAACGAAAGCTTCAACCTAGAAGAATAAAATTTGGGCAGCAAGTGGGATTAGTGAACTGATCATTACCACCAAGTATCATCAAGATTTGGTGAAAAATGTTTGCTGAGATTTCAGCAAACTAGTAGTTTTTGGAAGCTTGGCAACCCCTTTCAAACGAAAGTGTTTTTCGCCAGTCTCTGCATGGGGTACTTCAAGAGGAAAAAAACCATAGAGATAGAACTAACAACTACTTCATTTTGTCAAGTTTCAAGGAGCTAGCACAAACCGTGTTTGATTTAGAGTTTCAAAGACATCTATCTATATAGCAGAAAACAGAGTGAAACCTAAAATTTCAAAGTGTTACTGGAAACGAACGCTTGAACCTAGAAGAGTAAAAATTGGGCAGCCAAGTGGGCTTAGTGAACTGATCATTACCACCAAGTATCATCAAGTTTTGGTGAAAAAATGTTTGCTGAGATTTCAGCAAACTAGTAGTTTTTTGGAAGCTTGGCAACCCTTTCAAACGAAAGTGTTTTTCGCCAGTCTCTGCATGGGGTACTTCAAGAGGAAACAAACCATAGAGATAGAACTTAGAACTACTTCATTTGGTCAAGTTTCAAGGAGCTAACACAAACCGTGTTTGATTTAGAATTCCAAACACAGCTATCTATGTTGGAGAAAACAGAGTGAAACCTAAAAATTCAAACAGTCACTGGAAACGAAATCTTCAACCTAGAAGAATAAAATTTGGGCAGCCAAGTGGGCTTAGTGAACTGATCATTACCACCAAATATCATCAAGATTTGGTGAAAAAATGTTTGCTGAGATTTCAGCAAACGAGTAGTTTTTTGAAAGCTTGGCAACCCCTTTCAAACGAAAGTGTTTTTCGCCAGTTTCTGCATGGGGTACTTCAAGAGGAAACAAACCATAGAGATAGAACTTAGAACTACTTCATTTTGTCAAGTTTCAAGGAGCTAGCACAAACCGTGTTTGATTTAGAGTTTCAAAGACATCTATCTATATAGCAGAAAACAGAGTGAAACCTAAAAATTCAAACTGTTACTGGAAACGAACGCTTGAACCTAGAAGCGTGAAAATTGGGCAGCCAAGTGGGCTTAGTGAACTGATCATTACCACCAAGTATCATCAAGATTTGGTGAAAAAATGTTTGCTGAGATTTCAGCAAACGAGTAGTTTTTTGGAAGCTTGGCAACCCCTTTCAAACGAAAGTGTTCTTCGCCAGTCTCTGCATGGGGTACTTCAAGAGGAAACAAACCATAGAAATAGAACTTAGAACTACTTCATTTTGTCAAGTTTCACGGAGCTAGCACAAACCGTGTTTGATTTAGAGTTTCAAACACATCTATCTATTTAGCAGAAAACAGAGTGAAACCTAAAAATTCAAACTGTTACTGGAAACGAACGCTTGAACCTAGAAGAGAGAAAGTTGGGAAGCCAAGTGGGATTAGTGAACTGATCATTACCACCAAGTATCATCAAGATTTGGTGAAAAAATGTTTGCTGAGATTTCAGCAAACTAGTAGTTTTTCGGAAGCTTGGCAACCCCTTTCAAACGAAAGTGTTTTTCGCCAGTCTCTGCATGGGGTACTTCAAGAGGAAAAAAACCATAGAGATAGAACTAACAACTACTTCATTTTGACAAGTTTCAAGGAGCTAGCACAAACCGTGTTTGATTTAGAGTTTCAAAGACATCTATCTATATAGCAGAAAACAGAGTGAAACCTAAAATTTCAAAGTGTTACTGGAAACGAACGCTTGAACCTAGAAGAGTAAAAATTGGGCAGCCAAGTGGGCTTAGTGAACTGATCATTACCAACAAGTATCATCAAGTTTTGGTGAAAAAATGTTTGCTGAGATTTCAGCAAACGAGTAGTTTTTTGGAAGCTTGGCAACCCCTTTCAAACGAAAGTGTTCTTCGCCAGTCTCTGCATTTGGTACTTCAAGAGGGAAACAAACCATAGAGATAGAACTTAGAACTACTTCATTTTGTCAAGTTTCACGGAGCTAGCACAAACCGTGTTTGATTTAGAGTTTCAAACACATCTATCTATATAGCAGAAAACAGAGTGAAACCTAAAAATTCAAACTGTTACTGGAAACGAACGCTTCAACCTAGAAGAGTGAAAGTCGGGCAGCCAAGTGGGATTAGTGAACTGATCCTTACCACCAAGTATCATCAAGATTTGGTGAAAAAATGTTTGCTGAGATTTCAGCAAACTAGTAGTTTTTTGGAAGCTTGGCAACCCTTTCAAACGAAAGTGTTTTTCGCCAGTCTCTGCATGGGGTACTTCAAGAGGAAACAAACCATAGAGATAGAACTTAGAACTACTTCATTTGGTCAAGTTTCAAGGAGCTAGCACAAACCGTGTTTGATTTAGAATTCCAAACACAGCTATCTATTTTGGAGAAAACAGAGTGAAACCTAAAAATTCAAACAGTCACTGGAAACGAAAGCTTCAACCTAGAAGAATAAAATTTGGGCAGCCAAGTGGGATTAGTGAACTGATCATTACCACCAAGTATCATCAAGATTTGGTGAAAAAATGTTTGCTGAGATTTCAGCAAACTAGTAGTTTTTTGGAAGCTTGGCAACCCCTTTCAAACGAAAGTGTTTTTCGCCAGTCTCTGCATGGGGTACTTCAAGAGGAAAAAAACAATAGAGATAGAACTAACAACTACTTCATTTTGTCAAGTTTCAAGGAGCTAGCACAAACCGTGTTTGATTTAGAGTTTCAAACACATCTATCTATATAGCAGAAAACAGAGTGAAACCTAAAATTTCAAAGTGTTACTGGAAACGAACGCTTGAACCTAGAAGAGTAAAAATTGGGCAGTCAAGTGGGCTTAGTGAACTGATCATTACCAGCAAGTATCATCAAGTTTTGGTGAAAAAATGTTTGCTGAGATTTCAGCAAACTAGTAGTTTTTTGGAAGCTTGGCAACCCCTTTCAAACGAAAGTGTTTTTCGCCAGTCTCTGCATGGGGTACTTCAAGAGGAAACAAACCATAGAGATAGAACTTAGAACTACTTCATTTGGTCAAGTTTCAAGGAGCTAACACAAACCGTGTTTGATTTAGAATTCCAAACACAGCTATCTATGTTGGAGAAAACAGAGTGAAACCTAAAAATTCAAACAGTCACTGGAAACGAAAGCTTCAACCTAGAAGAATAAAATTTGGGCAGCCAAGTGGGCTTAGTGAACTGATCATTACCTCCAAATATCATCAAGATTTGGTGAAAAAATGTTTGCTGAGATTTCAGCAAACGAGTAGTTTTTTGGAAGCTTGGCAACCCCTTTCAAACGAAAGTGTTTTTCACCAGTCTCCGCATGGGGTACTTCAAGAGGAAACAAACCATAGAGATAGAACTTAGAACTACTTCATTTTGTCAAGTTTCACGGAGCTAGCACAAACCGTGTTTGATTTAGAGTTTCAAACACATCTATCTATATAGCAGAAAACAGAGTGAAACCTAAAAATTAAAATTGTTACTGGAAACGAACGCTTGAACCTAGAAGAGTGAAAGTTGGGCAGCCAAGTGGGATTAGTGAACTGATCATTACCACCAAGTATCATCAAGATTTGGTGAAAAAATGTTTGCTGAGATTTCAGCAAACTAGTAGTTTTTTGGAAGCATGGCAACCCCTTTCAAACGAAAGTGTTTTTCGCCAGTTTCTGCATGGGGTACTTCAAGAGGAAACAAACCATAGAGATAGAACTTAGAACTACTTCATTTTGTCAAGTTTCAAGGAGCTAGCACAAACCGTGTTTGATTTAGAGTTTCAAAGACATCTATCTATATAGCAGAAAACAGAGTGAAACCTAAAAATTCAAACTGTTACTGGAAACGAACGCTTGAACCTAGAAGAGTGAAAATTGGGCAGCCAAGTGGGCTTAGTGAACTGATCATTAACACCAAGTATCATCAAGATTTGGTGAAAAAATGTTTGCTGAGATTTCAGCAAACGAGTAGTTTTTTGGAAGCTTGGCAACCCCTTTCAAACGAAAGTGTTCTTCTTCAGTCTCTGCATGGGGTACTTCAAGAGGAAACAAACCATAGAAATAGAACTTAGAACTACTTCATTTTGTCAAGTTTCACGGAGCTAGCACAAACCGTGTTTGATTTAGAGTTTCAAACACATCTATCTATATAGCAGAAAGCAGAGTGAAACCTAAAAATTCAAACTGTTACTGGAAACGAACGCTTGAACCTAGAAGAGAGAAAGTTGGGAAGCCAAGTGCGATTAGTGAACTGATCATTACCACCAAGTATCATCAAGATTTGGTGAAAAAATGTTTGCTGAGATTTCAGCAAACTAGTAGTTTTTCGGAAGCTTGGCAACCCCTTTCAAACGAAAGTGTTTTTCGCCAGTCTCTGCATGGGGTACTTCAAGAGGAAAAAAACCATAGAGATAGAACTAACAACTACTTCATTTTGACAAGTTTCAAGGAGCTAGCACAAACCGTGTTTGATTTAGAGTTTCAAAGACATCTATCTATATAGCAGAAAACAGAGTGAAACCTAAAATTTCAAAGTGTTACTGGAAACGAACGCTTGAACCTAGAAGAGTAAAAATTGGGCAGCCAAGTGGGCTTAGTGAACTGATCATTACCACCAAGTATCATCAAGTTTTGGTGAAAAAATGTTTGCTGAGATTTCAGCAAACGAGTAGTTTTTTGGAAGCTTGGCAACCCCTTTCAAACGAAAGTGTTCTTCGCCAGTCTCTGCATTGGGTACTTCAAGAGGAAACAAACCATAGAGATAGAACTTAGAACTACTTCATTTTGTCAAGTTTCACGGAGCTAGCACAAACCGTGTTTGATTTAGAGTTTCAAACACATCTATCTATATAGCAGAAAACAGAGTGAAACCTAAAAATTCAAACTGTTACTGGAAACGAACGCTTGAACCTAGAAGAGTGAAAGTCGGGCAGCCAAGTGGGATTAGTGAACTGATCATTACCACCAAGTATCATCAAGATTTGGTGAAAAAATGTTTGCTGAGATTTCAGCAAACTAGTAGTTTTTTGGAAGCTTGGCAACCCCTTTCAAACGAAAGTGTTTTTCGCCAGTCTCTGCATGGGGTACTTCAAGAGGAAACAAACCATAGAGATAGAACTTAGAACTACTTCATTTGGTCAAGTTTCATGGAGCTAGCACAAACCGTGTTTGATTTAGAATTCCAAACACAGCTATTTATTTTGGAGAAAACAGAGTGAAGCCTAAAAATTCAAACAGTCACTGGAAACGAAAGCTTCAACCTAGAAGAATAAAATTTGGGCAGCCAAGTGGGATTAGTGAACTGATCATTACCACCAAGTATCATCAAGATTTGGTGAAAAAATGTTTGCTGAGATTTCAGCAAACTAGTAGTTTTTTGGAAGCTTGGCAACCCCTTTCAAACGAAAGTGTTTTTCGCCAGTCTCTGCATGGGGTACTTCAAGAGGAAAAAAACCATAGAGATAGAACTAACAACTACTTCATTTTGTCAAGTTTCAAGGAGCTAGCACAAACCGTGTTTGATTTAGAGTTTCAAACACATCTATCTATATAGCAGAAAACAGAGTGAAACCTAAAATTTCAAAGTGTTACTGGAAACGAACGCTTGAACCTAGAAGAGTAAAAATTGGGCAGTCAAGTGGGCTTAGTGAACTGATCATTACCAGCAAGTATCATCAAGTTTTGGTGAAAAAATGTTTGCTGAGATTTCAGCAAACTAGTAGTTTTTTGGAAGCTTGGCAACCCCTTTCAAACGAAAGTGTTTTTCGCCAGTCTCTGCATGGGGTACTTCAAGAGGAAACAAACCATAGAGATAGAACTTAGAACTACTTCATTTGGTCAAGTTTCAAGGAGCTAACACAAACCGTGTTTGATTTAGAATTCCAAACACAGCTATCTATGTTGGAGAAAACAGAGTGAAACCTAAAAATTCAAACAGTCACTGGAAACGAAAGCTTCAACCTAGAAGAATAAAATTTGGGCAGCCAAGTGGGCTTAGTGAACTGATCATTACCTCCAAATATCATCAAGATTTGGTGAAAAAATGTTTGCTGAGATTTCAGCAAACGAGTAGTTTTTTGGAAGCTTGGCAACCCCTTTCAAACGAAAGTGTTCTTCGCCAGTCTCCGCATGGGGTACTTCAAGAGGAAACAAACCATAGAGATAGAACTTAGAACTACTTCATTTTGTCAAGTTTCACGGAGCTAGCACAAACCGTGTTTGATTTAGAGTTTCAAACACATCTATCTATATAGCAGAAAACAGAGTGAAACCTAAAAATTAAAAGTGTTACTGGAAACGAACGCTTGAACCTAGAAGAGTGAAAGTTGGGCAGCCAAGTGGGATTAGTGAACTGATCATTACCACCAAGTATCATCAAGATTTGGTGAAAAAATGTTTGCTGAGATTTCAGCAAACTAGTAGTTTTTTGGAAGCATGGCAACCCCTTTCAAACGAAAGTGTTTTTCGCCAGTTTCTGCATGGGGTACTTCAAGAGGAAACAAACCATAGAGATAGAACTTAGAACTACTTCATTTTGTCAAGTTTCAAGGAGCTAGCACAAACCGTGTTTGATTTAGAGTTTCAAAGACATCTATCTATATAGCAGAAAACAGAGTGAAACCTAAAAATTCAAACTGTTACTGGAAACGAACGCTTGAACCTAGAAGAGTGAAAATTGGGCAGCCAAGTGGGCTTAGTGAACTGATCATTAACACCAAGTATCATCAAGATTTGGTGAAAAAATGTTTGCTGAGATTTCAGCAAACGAGTAGTTTTTTGGAAGCTTGGCAACCCCTTTCAAACGAAAGTGTTCTTCTTCAGTCTCTGCATGGAGTACTTCAAGAGGAAACAAACCATAGAAATAGAACTTAAAACTACTTCATTTTGTCAAGTTTCAAGGAGCTAGCACAAACCGTGTTTGATTTAGAGTTTCAAACACATCTATCTATATAGCAGAAAACAGAGTGAAACCTAAAAATTCAAACTGTTACTGGAAACGAACGCTTGAACCTAGAAGAGTGAAAGTTGGGAAGCCAAGTGGGATTAGTGAACTGATCATTACCACCAAGTATCATCAAGATTTGGTGAAAAAATGTTTGCTGAGATTTCAGCAAACTAGTAGTTTTTCGGAAGCTTGGCAACACCTTTCAAATGAAAGTGTTCTTCGCCAGTCTCTGCATGGGGTACTTCAAGAGGAAACAAACCATAGAGATAGAACTTAGAACTACTTCATTTTGTCAAGTTTCATGGAGCTAGCACAAACCGTGTTTGATTTAGAGTTTCAGAGACATCTATCTATATAGCAGAAAACAGAGTGAAACCTAAAATTTCAAAGTGTTACTGGAAACGAACGCTTGAACCTAGAAGAGTAAAAATTGGGCAGCCAAGTGGGCTTACTGAACTGATCATTACCACCAAGTATCATCAAGTTTTGGTGAAAAAATGTTTGCTGAGATTTCAGCAAACTAGTAGTTTTTTGGAAGCTTGGCAACCCCTTTCAAACGAAAGTGTTCTTCGCCAGTTTCTGCATTGGGTACTTCAAGAGGAAACAAACCATAGAGATAGAACTTAGAACTACATCATTTTGTCAAGTTTCAAGGAGCTAGCACAAACCGTGTTTGATTTAGAATTTCAAACACATCTATCTATATAGCAGAAAACAGAGTGAAACCTAAAAATTCAAAGTGTTACTGGAAACGAACGCTTGAACCTAGAAGAGTGAAAATTGGGCAGCCAAGTGGGCTTAGTGAACTGATCATTACCACCAAGTATCATCAAGATTTGGTGAAAAAATGTTTGCTGAGATTTCAGCAAACGAGTAGTTTTTTGGAAGCTTGGCAACCCCTTTCAAACGAAAGTGTTCTTCGCCAGTCTCTGCATGGGGTACTTCAAGAGGAAACAAACCATAGAGATAGAACTTAGAACTACTTCATTTTGTCAAGTTTCACGGAGCTAGCACAAACCGTGTTTGATTTAGAGTTTCAAACACATCTATGTATATAGCAGAAAACAGAGTGAAACCTAAAAATTCAAACTGTTACTGGAAACGAACGCTTGAACCTAGAAGAGTGAAAGTTGGGCATCCAAGTGGGATTAGTGAACTGATCATTACCACCAAGTATCATCAAGATTTGGTGAAAAAATGTTTGCTGAGATTTCAGGAAACTAGTAGTTTTTTGGAAGCATGGCAACCCCTTTCAAGCGAAAGTGTTTTTCGCCAGTTTCTGCATGGGGTACTTCAAGAGGAAACAAACCATAGAGATAGAACTTAGAACTACTTCATTTTGTCAAGTTTCAAGGAGCTAGCACAAACCGTGTTTGATTTAGAGTTTCAAACACATCTATCTATATAGCAGAAAACAGAGTGAAACCTAAAAATTCAAAGTGTGACTGGAAACGAACGCTTGAACCTAGAAGAGTGAAAATTGGGCAGCCAAGTGGGCTTAGTGAACTGATCATTACCACCAAGTATCATCAAGATTTGGTGAAAAAATGTTTGCTGAGATTTCAGCAAACTAGTAGTTTTTTGGAAGCTTGGCAACCCCTTTCAAACGAAAGTGTTTTTCGCCAGTCTCTGCATGGGGTACTTCAAGAGGAAACAAACCATAGAGATAGAACTTAGAACTACTTCATTTGGTCAAGTTTCAAGGAGCTAACACAAACCGTGTTTGATTTAGAATTCCAAACACAGCTATCTATGTTGGAGAAAACAGAGTGAAACCTAAAAATTCAAACAGTCACTGGAAACGAAAGCTTCAACCTAGAAGAATAAAATTTGGGCAGCCAAGTGGGCTTAGTGAACTGATCATTACCTCCAAATATCATCAAGATTTGGTGAAAAAATGTTTGCTGAGATTTCAGCAAACGAGTAGTTTTTTGGAAGCTTGGCAACCCCTTTCAAACGAAAGTGTTCTTCGCCAGTCTCCGCATGGGGTACTTCAAGAGGAAACAAACCATAGAGATAGAACTTAGAACTACTTCATTTTGTCAAGTTTCACGGAGCTAGCACAAACCGTGTTTGATTTAGAGTTTCAAACACATCTATCTATATAGCAGAAAACAGAGTGAAACCTAAAAATTAAAAGTGTTACTGGAAACGAACGCTTGAACCTAGAAGAGTGAAAGTTGGGCAGCCAAGTGGGATTAGTGAACTGATCATTACCACCAAGTATCATCAAGATTTGGTGAAAAAATGTTTGCTGAGATTTCAGCAAACTAGTAGTTTTTTGGAAGCATGGCAACCCCTTTCAAACGAAAGTGTTTTTCGCCAGTTTCTGCATGGGGTACTTCAAGAGGAAACAAACCATAGAGATAGACTTAGAACTACTTCATTTTGTCAAGTTTCAAGGAGCTAGCACAAACCGTGTTTGATTTAGAGTTTCAAAGACATCTATCTATATAGCAGAAAACAGAGTGAAACCTAAAAATTCAAACTGTTACTGGAAACGAACGCTTGAACCTAGAAGAGTGAAAATTGGGCAGCCAAGTGGGCTTAGTGAACTGATCATTAACACCAAGTATCATCAAGATTTGGTGAAAAAATGTTTGCTGAGATTTCAGCAAACGAGTAGTTTTTTGGAAGCTTGGCAACCCCTTTCAAACGAAAGTGTTCTTCTTCAGTCTCTGCATGGAGTACTTCAAGAGGAAACAAACCATAGAAATAGAACTTAGAACTACTTCATTTTGTCAAGTTTCACGGAGCTAGCACAAACCGTGTTTGATTTAGAGTTTCAAACACATCTATCTATATAGCAGAAAACAGAGTGAAACCTAAAAATTCAAACTGTTACTGGAAACGAACGCTTGAACCTAGAAGAGTGAAAGTTGGGAAGCCAAGTGGGATTAGTGAACTGATCATTACCACCAAGTATCATCAAGATTTGGTGAAAAAATGTTTGCTGAGATTTCAGCAAACTAGTAGTTTTTCGGAAGCTTGGCAACACCTTTCAAATGAAAGTGTTCTTCGCCAGTCTCTGCATGGGGTACTTCAAGAGGAAACAAACCATAGAGATAGAACTTAGAACTACTTCATTTTGTCAAGTTTCATGGAGCTAGCACAAACCGTGTTTGATTTAGAGTTTCAGAGACATCTATCTATATAGCAGAAAACAGAGTGAAACCTAAAATTTCAAAGTGTTACTGGAAACGAACGCTTGAACCTAGAAGAGTAAAAATTGGGCAGCCAAGTGGGCTTACTGAACTGATCATTACCACCAAGTATCATCAAGTTTTGGTGAAAAAATATTTGCTGAGATTTCAGCAAACTAGTAGTTTTTTGGAAGCTTGGCAACCCCTTTCAAACGAAAGTGTTCTTCGCCAGTTTCTGCATTGGGTACTTCAAGAGGAAACAAACCATAGAGATAGAACTTAGAACTACATCATTTTGTCAAGTTTCAAGGAGCTAGCACAAACCGTGTTTGATTTAGAATTTCAAACACATCTATCTATATAGCAGAAAACAGAGTGAAACCTAAAAATTCAAAGTGTTACTGGAAACGAACGCTTGAACCTAGAAGAGTGAAAATTGGGCAGCCAAGTGGGCTTAGTGAACTGATCATTACCACCAAGTATCATCAAGATTTGGTGAAAAAATGTTTGCTGAGATTTCAGCAAACGAGTAGTTTTTTGGAAGCTTGGCAACCCCTTTCAAACGAAAGTGTTCTTCGCCAGTCTCTGCATGGGGTACTTCAAGAGGAAACAAACCATAGAGATAGAACTTAGAACTACTTCATTTTGTCAAGTTTCACGGAGCTAGCACAAACCGTGTTTGATTTAGAGTTTCAAACACATCTATGTATATAGCAGAAAACAGAGTGAAACCTAAAAATTCAAACTGTTACTGGAAACGAACGCTTGAACCTAGAAGAGTGAAAGTTGGGCATCCAAGTGGGATTAGTGAACTGATCATTACCACCAAGTATCATCAAGATTTGGTGAAAAAATGTTTGCTGAGATTTCAGGAAACTAGTAGTTTTTTGGAAGCATGGCAACCCCTTTCAAGCGAAAGTGTTTTTCGCCAGTTTCTGCATGGGGTACTTCAAGAGGAAACAAACCATAGAGATAGAACTTAGAACTACTTCATTTTGTCAAGTTTCAAGGAGCTAGCACAAACCGTGTTTGATTTAGAGTTTCAAACACATCTATCTATATAGCAGAAAACAGAGTGAAACCTAAAAATTCAAAGTGTGACTGGAAACGAACGCTTGAACCTAGAAGAGTGAAAATTGGGCAGCCAAGTGGGCTTAGTGAACTGATCATTACCACCAAGTATCATCAAGATTTGGTGAAAAAATGTTTGCTGAGATTTCAGCAAACGAGTAGTTTTTTGGAAGCTTGGCAACCCCTTTCAAACGAAAGTGTTCTTCGCCAGTCTCTGCATGGGGTACTTCAAGAGGAAACAAACCATAGAGATAGAAATTAGAACTACTTCATTTTGTCAAGTTTCACGGAGCTAGCACAAAACGTGTTTGATTTAGAGTTTCAAACACATCTATCTATATAGCAGAAAACAGAGTGAAACCTAAAAATTCAAACTGTTACTGGAAACGAACACTTGAACCTAGAAGAGTGAAAGTTGGGAAGCCAAGTGGGATTAGTGAACTGATCATTACCACCAAGTATCATCAAGATTTGTTGAAAAAATGTTTGCTGAGATTTCAGCAAACTAGTAGTTTTTTGGATGCTTGGCAACCCCTTTCAAACGAAAGTGTTCTTCGCCAGTCTCTGCATGGGGTACTTCAAGAGGAAACAAACCATAGAGATAGAACTTAGAACTACTTCATTTTGTCAAGTTTCACGGAGCTAGCACAAACCGTGTTTGATTTAGAGTTTCAAACACATCTATCTATATAGCAGAAAACAGAGTGAAACCTAAAAATTCAAACTGTTACTGGAAACGAACGCTTGAACCTAGAAGAGTGAAAGTCGGGCAGCCAAGTGGGCTTAGTGAACTGATCATTACCACCAAGTATCATCAAGATTTGGTGAAAAAATGTTTGCTGAGATTTCAGCAAACTAGTAGTTTTTTGGAAGCTTGGCAACCCCTTTCAAACGAAAGTGTTTTTCGCCAGTCTCTGCATGGGGTACTTCAAGAGGAAACAAACCATAGAGATAGAACTTAGAACTACTTCATTTGGTGAAGTTTCAAGGAGCTAGCACAAACCGTGTTTGATTTAGAATTCCAAACACAGCTATCTATGTTGGAGAAAACAGAGTGAAACCTAAATATTCAAACAGTCACTGGAAACGAAAGCTTCAACCTAGAAGAATAAAATTTGGGCAGCCAAGTGGGATTAGTGAACTGATCATTACCACCAAGTATCATCAAGATTTGGTGAAAAAAATGTTTGCTGAGATTTCAGCAAACTAGTAGTTTTTTGGAAGCTTGGCAACCCCTTTCAAACGAAAGTGTTTTTCGCCAGTCTCTGCATGGGGTACTTCAAGAGGAAAAAAACCATAGAGATAGAACTAACAACTACTTCATTTTGTCAAGTTTCAAGGAGCTAGCACAAACCGTGTTTGATTTAGAGTTTCAAAGACATCTATCTATATAGCAGAAAACAGAGTGAAACCTAAAATTTCAAAGTGTTACTGGAAACGAACGCTTGAACCTAGAAGAGTAAAAATTGGGCAGCCAAGTGGGCTTAGTGAACTGATCATTACCACCAAGTATCATCAAGTTTTGGTGAAAAAATCTTTGCTGAGATTTCAGCAAACTAGTAGTTTTTTGGAAGCTTGGCAACCCTTTCAAACGAAAGTGTTTTTCGCCAGTCTCTGCATGGGGTACTTCAAGAGGAAACAAACCATAGAGATAGAACTTAGAACTACTTCATTTGGTCAAGTTTCAAGGAGCTAACACAAACCGTGTTTGATTTAGAATTCCAAACACAGCTATCTATGTTGGAGAAAACAGAGTGAAACCTAAAAATTCAAACAGTCACTGGAAACGAAATCTTCAACCTAGAAGAATAAAATTTGGGCAGCCAAGTGGGCTTAGTGAACTGATCATTACCACCAAATATCATCAAGATTTGGTGAAAAAATGTTTGCTGAGATTTCAGCAAACGAGTAGTTTTTTGAAAGCTTTTCAACCCCTTTCAAACGAAAGTGTTTTTCGTCAGTTTCTGCATGGGGTACTTCAAGAGGAAACAAACCATAGAGATAGAACTTAGAACTACTTCATTTTGTCAAGTTTCAAGGAGCTAGCACAAACCGTGTTTGATTTAGAGTTTCAAAGACATCTATCTATATAGCAGAAAACAGAGTGATACCTAAAAATTCAAACTGTTACTGGAAACGAACGCTTGAACCTAGAAGCGTGAAAATTGGGCAGCCAAGTGGGCTTAGTGAACTGATCATTACCACCAAGTATCATCAAGATTTGGTGAAAAAATGTTTGCTGAGATTTCAGCAAACGAGTAGTTTTTTGGAAGCTTGGCAACCCCTTTCAAACGAAAGTGTTCTATGCCAGTCTCTGCATGGGGTACTTCAAGAGGAAACAAACCATAGAAATAGAACTTAGAACTACTTCATTTTGTCAAGTTTCACGGAGCTAGCACAAACCGTGTTTGATTTAGAGTTTCAAACACATCTATCTATTTAGCAGAAAACAGAGTGAAACCTAAAAATTCAAACTGTTACTGATAACGAACGCTTGAACCTAGAAGAGAGAAAGTTGGGAAGCCAAGTGGGATTAGTGAACTGATCATTACCACCAAGTATCATCAAGATTTGGTGAAAAAATGTTTGCTGAGATTTCAGCAAACTAGTAGTTTTTCGGAAGCTTGGCAACCCCTTTCAAACGAAAGTGTTTTTCGCCAGTCTCTGCATGGGGTACTTCAAGAGGAAAAAAAACCATAGAGATAGAACTAACAACTACTTCATTTTGACAAGTTTCAAGGAGCTAGCACAAACCATGTTTGATTTAGAGTTTCAAAGACATCTATCTATATAGCAGAAAACAGAGTGAAACCTAAAATTTCAAAGTGTTACTGGAAACGAACGCTTGAACCTAGAAGAGTAAAAATTGGGCAGCCAAGTGGGCTTAGTGAACTGATCATTACCACCAAGTATCATCAAGTTTTGGTGAAAAAATGTTTGCTGAGATTTCAGCAAACGAGTAGTTTTTTGGAAGCTTGGCAACCCCTTTCAAACGAAAGTGTTCTTCGCCAGTCTCTGCATTTGGTACTTCAAGAGGAAACAAACCATAGAGATAGAACTTAGAACTACTTCATTTTGTCAAGTTTCACGGAGCTAGCACAAACCGTGTTTGATTTAGAGTTTCAAACACATCTATCTATATAGCAGAAAACAGAGTGAAACCTAAAAATTCAAACTGTTACTGGAAACGAACGCTTGAACCTAGAAGAGTGAAAGTCGGGCAGCCAAGTGGGATTAGTGAACTGATCATTACCACCAAGTATCATCAAGATTTGGTGAAAAAATGTTTGCTGAGATTTCAGCAAACTAGTAGTTTTTTGGAAGCTTGGCAACCCCTTTCAAACGAAAGTGTTTTTCGCCAGTCTCTGCATGGGGTACTTCAAGAGGAAACAAACCATAGAGATAGAACTTAGAACTACTTCATTTGGTCAAGTTTCAAGGAGCTAGCACAAACCGTGTTTGATTTAGAATTCCAAACACAGCTATCTATTTTGGAGAAAACAGAGTGAAACCTAAAAATTCAAACAGTCACTGGAAACGAAAGCTTCAACCTAGAAGAATAAAATTTGGGCAGCCAAGTGGGATTAGTGAACTGATCATTACCACCAAGTATCATCAAGATTTGGTGAAAAAATGTTTGCTGAGATTTCAGCAAACTAGTAGTTTTTTGGAAGCTTGGCAACCCCTTTCAAACGAAAGTGTTTTTCGCCAGTCTCTGCATGGGGTACTTCAAGAGGAAAAAAACAATAGAGATAGAACTAACAACTACTTCATTTTGTCAAGTTTCAAGGAGCTAGCACAAACCGTGTTTGATTTAGAGTTTCAAACACATCTATCTATATAGCAGAAAACAGAGTGAAACCTAAAATTTCAAAGTGTTACTGGAAACGAACGCTTGAACCTAGAAGAGTAAAAATTGGGCAGTCAAGTGGGCTTAGTGAACTGATCATTACCAGCAAGTATCATCAAGTTTTGGTGAAAAAATGTTTGCTGAGATTTCAGCAAACTAGTAGTTTTTTGGAAGCTTGGCAACCCCTTTCAAACGAAAGTGTTTTTCGCCAGTCTCTGCATGGGGTACTTCAAGAGGAAAAAAACCATAGAGATAGAACTAACAACTACTTCATTTTGTCAAGTTTCAAGGAGCTAGCACAAACCGTGTTTGATTTAGAGTTTCAAACACATCTATCTATATAGCAGAAAACAGAGTGAAACCTAAAATTTCAAAGTGTTACTGGAAACGAACGCTTGAACCTAGAAGAGTAAAAATTGGGCAGCCAAGTGGGCTTAGTGAACTGATCATTACCACCAAGTATCATCAAGTTTTGGTGAAAAAAATGTTTGCTGAGATTTCAGAAAACGAGTAATTTTTTTTAAGCTTGGCAACCCCTTTCAAACGAAAGTGTTCTTCGCCAGTCTCTGCATTTGGTACTTCAAGAGGAAACAAACCATAGAGATAGAACTTAGAACTACTTCATTTTGTCAAGTTTCACGGAGCTAGCACAAACCGTGTTTGATTTAGAGTTTCAAACACATCTATCTATATAGCAGAAAACAGAGTGAAACCTAAAAATTCAAACTGTTACTGGAAACGAACGCTTGAACCTAGAAGAGTGAAAGTTGGGCAGCCAAGTGGGATTAGTGAACTGATCATTACCACCAAGTATCATCAAGATTTGGTGAAAAAATGTTTGCTGAGATTTCAGCAAACTAGTAGTTTTTTGGAAGCATGGCAACCCCTTTCAAACGAATGTGTTTTTCGCCAGTCTCTGCATGGGGTACTTCAAGAGGAAACAAACCATAGAGATAGAACTTAGAAATACTTCATTTGGTCAAGTTTCAAGGAGCTAGCACAAACCGTGTTTGATTTAGAATTCCAAACACAGCTATCTATTTTGGAGAAAACAGAGTGAAACCTAAAAATTCAAACAGTCACTGGAAACGAAAGCTTCAACCTAGAAGAATAAAATTTGGGCAGCCAAGTGGGCTTAGTGAACTGATCATTACCTCCAAATATCATCAAGATTTGGTGAAAAAATGTTTGCTGAGATTTCAGCAAACGAGTAGTTTTTTGGAAGCTTGGCAACCCCTTTCAAACGAAAGTGTTCTTCACCTGTCTCCGCATGGGGTACTTCAAGAGGAAACAAACCATAGAGATAGAACTTAGAACTACTTCATTTTGTCAAGTTTCACGGAGCTAGCACAAACCGTGTTTGATTTAGAGTTTCAAACACATCTATCTATATAGCAGAAAACAGAGTGAAACCTAAAAATTAAAAGTGTTACTGGAAACGAACGCTTGAACCTAGAAGAGTGAAAGTTGGGCAGCCAAGTGGGATTAGTGAACTGATCATTACCACCAAGTATCATCAAGATTTGGTGAAAAAATGTTTGCTGAGATTTCAGCAAACTAGTAGTTTTTTGGAAGCATGGCAACCCCTTTCAAACGAAAGTGTTTTTCGCCAGTCTCTGCATGGGGTACTTCAAGAAGAAAAAAACCATAGAGATAGAACTAACAACTACTTCATTTTGACAAGTTTCAAGGAGCTAGCACAAACCGTGTTTGATTTAGAGTTTCAAAGACATCTATCTATATAGCAGAAAACAGAGTGAAACCTAAAATTTCAAAGTGTTACTGGAAACGAACGCTTGAACCTAGAAGAGTAAAAATTGGGCAGCCAAGTGGGCTTAGTGAACTGATCATTACCACCAAGTATCATCAAGTTTTGGTGAAAAAATGTTTGCTGAGATTTCAGCAAACGAGTAGTTTTTTGGAAGCTTGGCAACCCCTTTCAAACGAAAGTGTTCTTCGCCAGTCTCTGCATTGGGTACTTCAAGAGGAAACAAACCATAGAGATAGAACTTAGAACTACTTCATTTTGTCAAGTTTCACGGAGCTAGCACAAACCGTGTTTGATTTAGAGTTTCAAACACATCTATCTATATAGCAGAAAACAGAGTGAAACCTAAAAATTCAAACTGTTACTGGAAACGAACGCTTGAACCTAGAAGAGTGAAAGTCGGGCAGCCAAGTGGGATTAGTGAACTGATCATTACCACCAAGTATCATCAAGATTTGGTGAAAAAATGTTTGCTGAGATTTCAGCAAACTAGTAGTTTTTTGGAAGCTTGGCAACCCCTTTCAAACGAAAGTGTTTTTCGCCAGTCTCTGCATGGGGTACTTCAAGAGGAAACAAACCATAGAGATAGAACTTAGAACTACTTCATTTGGTCAAGTTTCAAGGAGCTAGCACAAACCGTGTTTGATTTAGAATTCCAAACACAGCTATCTATTTTGGAGAAAACAGAGTGAAGCCTAAAAATTCAAACAGTCACTGGAAACGAAAGCTTCAACCTAGAAGAATAAAATTTGGGCAGCCAAGTGGGATTAGTGAACTGATCATTACCACCAAGTATCATCAAGATTTGGTGAAAAAATGTTTGCTGAGATTTCAGCAAACTAGTAGTTTTTTGGAAGCTTGGCAACCCCTTTCAAACGAAAGTGTTTTTCGCCAGTCTCTGCATGGGGTACTTCAAGAGGAAAAAAACCATAGAGATAGAACTAACAACTACTTCATTTTGTCAAGTTTCAAGGAGCTAGCACAAACCGTGTTTGATTTAGAGTTTCAAACACATCTATCTATATAGCAGAAAACAGAGTGAAACCTAAAATTTCAAAGTGTTACTGGAAACGAACGCTTGAACCTAGAAGAGTAAAAATTGGGCAGTCAAGTGGGCTTAGTGAACTGATCATTACCACCAAGTATCATCAAGTTTTGGTGAAAAAATGTTTGCTGAGATTTCAGCAAACTAGTAGTTTTTTGGAAGCTTGGCAACCCCTTTCAAACGAAAGTGTTTTTCGCCAGTCTCTGCATGGGGTACTTCAAGAGGAAACAAACCATAGAGATAGAACTTAGAACTACTTCATTTGGTCAAGTTTCAAGGAGCTAACACAAACCGTGTTTGATTTAGAATTCCAAACACAGCTATCTATGTTGGAGAAAACAGAGTGAAACCTAAAAATTCAAACAGTCACTGGAAACGAAAGCTTCAACCTAGAAGAATAAAATTTGGGCAGCCAAGTGGGCTTAGTGAACTGATCATTACCTCCAAATATCATCAAGATTTGGTGAAAAAATGTTTGCTGAGATTTCAGCAAACGAGTAGTTTTTTGGAAGCTTGGCAACCCCTTTCAAACGAAAGTGTTCTTCGCCAGTCTCCGCATGGGGTACTTCAAGAGGAAACAAACCATAGAGATAGAACTTAGAACTACTTCATTTTGTCAAGTTTCACGGAGCTAGCACAAACCGTGTTTGATTTAGAGTTTCAAACACATCTATCTATATAGCAGAAAACAGAGTGAAACCTAAAAATTAAAAGTGTTACTGGAAACGAACGCTTGAACCTAGAAGAGTGAAAGTTGGGCAGCCAAGTGGGATTAGTGAACTGATCATTACCACCAAGTATCATCAAGATTTGGTGAAAAAATGTTTGCTGAGATTTCAGCAAACTAGTAGTTTTTTGGAAGCATGGCAACCCCTTTCAAACGAAAGTGTTTTTCGCCAGTTTCTGCATGGGGTACTTCAAGAGGAAACAAACCATAGAGATAGAACTTAGAACTACTTCATTTTGTCAAGTTTCAAGGAGCTAGCACAAACCGTGTTTGATTTAGAGTTTCAAAGACATCTATCTATATAGCAGAAAACAGAGTGAAACCTAAAAATTCAAACTGTTACTGGAAACGAACGCTTGAACCTAGAAGAGTGAAAATTGGGCAGCCAAGTGGGCTTAGTGAACTGATCATTAACACCAAGTATCATCAAGATTTGGTGAAAAAATGTTTGCTGAGATTTCAGCAAACGAGTAGTTTTTTGGAAGCTTGGCAACCCCTTTCAAACGAAAGTGTTCTTCTTCAGTCTCTGCATGGGGTACTTCAAGAGGAAACAAACCATAGAAATAGAACTTAGAACTACTTCATTTTGTCAAGTTTCACGGAGCTAGCACAAACCGTGTTTGATTTAGAGTTTCAAACACATCTATCTATATAGCAGAAAACAGAGTGAAACCTAAAAATTCAAACTGTTACTGGAAACGAACGCTTGAACCTAGAAGAGTGAAAGTTGGGAAGCCAAGTGGGATTAGTGAACTGATCATTACCACCAAGTATCATCAAGATTTGGTGAAAAAATGTTTGCTGAGATTTCAGCAAACTAGTAGTTTTTCGGAAGCTTGGCAACACCTTTCAAATGAAAGTGTTCTTCGCCAGTCTCTGCATGGGGTACTTCAAGAGGAAACAAACCATAGAGATAGAACTTAGAACTACTTCATTTTGTCAAGTTTCACGGAGCTAGCACAAACCGTGTTTGATTTAGAGTTTCAAACACATCTATCTATATAGCAGAAAACAGAGTGAAACCTAAAAATTCAAATTGTTACTGGAAACGAACACTTGAACCTAGAAGAGTGAAAGTCGGGCAGCCAAGTGGGATTAGTGAACTGATCATTACCACCAAGTATCATCAAGATTTGGTGAAAAAATGTTTGCTGAGATTTCAGCAAACTAGTAGTTTTTTTGGAAGCTTGGCAACCCCTTTCAAACGAAAGTGTTTTTCGCCAGTCTCTGCATGGGGTACTTCAAGAGGAAACAAACCATAGAGATAGAACTTAGAACTACTTCATTTGGTCAAGTTTCAAGGAGCTAGCACAAACCGTGTTTGAATTAGAATTCCAAACACAGCTATCTATGTTGGAGAAAACAGAGTGAAACCTAAAAATTCAAACAGTCACTGGAAACGAAAGCTTCAACCTAGAAGAATAAAATTTGGGCAGCCAAGTGGGATTAGTGAACTGATCATTACCACCAAGTATCATCAAGATTTGGTGAAAAAATGTTTGCTGAGATTTCATCAAACTAGTAGTTTTTTGGAAGCTTGGCAACCCCTTTCAAACGAAAGTGTTCTTCGCCAGTCTCTGCATTTGGTACTTCAAGAGGAAACAAACCATAGAGATAGAACTTAGAACTACTTCATTTTTTCAAGTTTCACGGAGCTAGCACAAATCGTGTTTGATTTAGAGTTTCAAACACATCTATCTATATAGCAGAAAACAGAGTGAAACCTAAAAATTCAAACTGTTACTGGAAACGAACGCTTGAACCTAGAAGAGTGAAAATTGGGCAGCCAAGTGGGCTTAGTGAACTGATCATTACCACCAAGTATCATCAAGATTTGGTGAAAAAATATTTGCTGAGATTTCAGCAAACGAGTAGTTTTTTGGAAGCTTGGCAACCCCTTTCAAACGAAAGTGTTCTTCGCCAGTCTCTGCATGGGGTACTTCAAGAGGAAACAAACCATAGAGATAGAACTTAGAACTACTTCATTTTGTCAAGTTTCACGGAGCTAGCACAAACCGTGTTTGATTTAGAGTTTCAAACACATCTATCTATATAGCAGAAAACAGAGTGAAACCTAAAAATTCAAACTGTTACTGGAAACGAACGCTTGAACCTAGAAGAGTGAAAGTTGGGAAGCCAAGTGGGATTAGTGAACTGATCATTACCACCAAGTATCATCAAGATTTGGTGAAAAAATGTTTGCTGAGATTTCAGCAAACTAGTAGTTTTTCGGAAGCTTGGCAACCCCTTTCAAATGAAAGTGTTCTTCGCCAGTCTCTGCATGGGGTACTTCAAGAGGAAACAAACCATAGAGATAGAACTTAGAACTACTTCATTTTGTCAAGTTTCACGGAGCTAGCACAAACCGTGTTTGATTTAGAGTTTCAAACACATCTATCTATATAGCAGAAAACAGAGTGAAACCTAAAAATTCAAATTGTTACTGGAAACGAACACTTGAACCTAGAAGAGTGAAAGTCGGGCAGCCAAGTGGGATTAGTGAACTGATCATTACCACCAAGTATCATCAAGATATGGTGAAAAAATGTTTCCTGAGATTTCAGCAAACTAGTAGTTTTTTGGAAGCTTGGCAACCCCTTTCAAACGAAAGTGTTTTTCGCCAGTCTCTGCATGGGGTACTTCAAGAGGAAACAAACCATAGAGATAGAACTTAGAACTACTTCATTTGGTCAAGTTTCAAGGAGCTAGCACAAACCGTGTTTGAATTAGAATTCCAAACACAGCTATCTATGTTGGAGAAAACAGAGTGAAACCTAAAAATTCAAACAGTCACTGGAAACGAAAGCTTCAACCTAGAAGAATAAAATTTGGGCAGCCAAGTGGGATTAGTGAACTGATCATTACCACCAAGTATCATCAAGATTTGGTGAAAAAATGTTTGCTGAGATTTCAGCAAACGAGTAGTTTTTTGGAAGCTTGCAACCCCTTTCAAACGAAAGTGTTTTTTGCCAGTCTCTGCATGGGGTACTTCAAGAGGAAAAAAACCATAGAGATAGAACTAACAACTACTTCATTTTGTCAAGTTTCAAGGAGCAAGCACAAACCGTGTTTGATTTAGAGTTTCAAAGACATCTATCTATATAGCAGAAAACAGAGTGAAACCTAAAATTTCAAAGTGTTACTGGAAACGAACGCTTGAACCTAGAAGAGTAAAAATTGGGCAGCCAAGTGGGCTTAGTGAACTGATCATTACCACCAAGTATCATCAAGTTTTGGTGAAAAAATGTTTGCTGAGATTTCAGCAAACGAGTAGTTTTTTGGAAGCTTGGCAACCCCTTTCAAACGAAAGTGTTCTTCGCCAGTCTATGCATTTGGTACTTCAAGAGGAAACAAACCATAGAGATAGAACTTAGAACTACTTCATTTTGTCAAGTTTCACGGAGCTAGCACAAACCGTGTTTGATTTAGAGTTTCAAACACATCTATCTATATAGCAGAAAACAGAGTGAAACCTAAAAATTCAAATTGTTACTTGAAACGAACGCTTGAACCTAGAAGAGTAAAAATTGGGCAGCCAAGTGGGCTGAGTGAACTGATCATTATCACCAAGTATCATCAAGATTTGGTGAAAAAATGTTTGCTGAGATTTCAGCAAACGAGTAGTTTTTTGGAATCTTGGCAACCCCTTTCAAACGAAAGTGTTCTTCGCCAGTCTCTGCATGGGGTACTTCAAGAGGAATCAAACCATAGAGATAGAACTTGGAACTACTTCATTTTGTCAAGTTTCACGGAGCTAGCACAAACCGTGTTTGATTTAGAGTTTCAAACACATCTATCTATATAGCAGAAAACAGAGTGAAACCTAAAAATTCAAACTGTTACTGGAAACGAACGCTTGAACCTAGAAGAGTGAAAGTCGGGCAGCCAAGTGGGATTAGTGAACTGATCATTACCACCAAGTATCATCAAGATTTGGTGAAAAAATGTTTGCTGAGATTTCAGCAAACTAGTAGTTTTTTGGAAGCTTGGCAACCCCTTTCAAACAAAAGTGTTTGTCGCCAGTCTCTGCATGGGGTACTTCAAGAGGAAACAAACCATAGAGATAGAACTTAGAACTACTTCATTTGGTCAAGTTTCAAGGAGCTAGCACAAACCGTGTTTGATTTAGAATTCCAAACACAGCTATCTATGTTGGAGAAAACAGAGTGAAACCTAAAAATTCAAACAGTCACTGGAAACGAAAGCTTCAACCTAGAAGAATAAAATTTGGGCAGCCAAGTGGGATTAGTGAACTGATCATTACCACCAAGTATCATCAAGATTTGGTGAAAAAATGTTTGCTGAGATTTCAGCAAACTAGTAGTTTTTTGGAAGCTTGGCAACCCCTTTCAAACGAAAGTGTTCTTCGCCAGTCTCTGCATGGGGTACTTCAAGAGGAAAAATACCATAGAGACAGAACTAACAACTACTTCATTTTGTCAAGTTTCATGGAGCTAGCACACACCGTGTTTGATTTAGAGTTTCAAAGACATCTATCTATATAGCAGAAAACAGAGTGAAACCTAAAATTTCAAAGTGTTACTGGAAACGAACGCTTGAACCTAGAAGAGTAAAAATTGGGCAACCAAGTGGGCTTAGTGAACTGATCATTACCACCAAGTATCATCAAGATTTGGTGAAAAAATGTTTGCTGAGATTTCAGCAAACTAGTAGTTTTTTGGAAGCTTGGCAACCCCTTTCAAACGAAAGTGTTCTTCGCCAGTCTCTGCATTTGGTACTTCAAGAGGAAACAAACCATAGAGATAGAACTTAGAACTACTTCATTTTGTCAAGTTTCACGGAGCTAGCACAAACCGTGTTTGATTTAGTGTTTCAAACACATCTATCTATATAGCAGAAAACAGAGTGAAACCTAAAAATTCAAACTGTTACTGGAAACGAACGCTTGAACCTAGAAGAGTGAAAGTCGGGCAGCCAAGTGGGATTAGTGAACTGATCATTACCACCAAGTATCATCAAGATTTGGTGAAAAAATGTTTGCTGAGATTTCAGCAAACTAGTAGTTTTTTGGAAGCTTGGCAACCCCTTTCAAACAAAAGTGTTTGTCGCCAGTCTCTGCATGGGGTACTTCAAGAGGAAACAAACCATAGAGATAGAACTTAGAACTACTTCATTTGGTCAAGTTTCAAGGAGCTAGCACAAACCGTGTTTGATTTAGAATTCCAAACACAGCTATCTATGTTGGAGAAAACAGAGTGAAACCTAAAAATTAAAACAGTCACTGGAAACGAAAGCTTCAACCTAGAAGAATAAAATTTGGGCAGCCAAGTGGGATTAGTGAACTGATCATTACCACCAAGTATCATCAAGATTTGGTGAAAAAATATTTGCTGAGATTACAGCAAACTAGTAGTTTTTTGGAAGCTTGGCAACCCCTTTCAAACGAAAGTGTTTTTCGCCAGTCTCTGCATGGGGTACTTCAAGAGGAAAAAAACCATAGAGATAGAACTAACAACTACTTCATTTTGTCAAGTTTCATGGAGCTAGCACAAACCGTGTTTGATTTAGAGTTTCAAAGACATCTATCTATATAGCAGAAAACAGAGTGAAACCTAAAATTTCAAAGTGTTACTGGAAACGAACGCTTGAACCTAGAAGAGTAAAAATTGGGCAGCCAAGTGGGCTTAGTGAACTGATCATTACCACCAAGTATCATCAAGTTTTGGTGAAAAAATGTTTGCTGAGATTTCAGCAAACTAGTAGTTTTTTGGAAGCTTGGCAACCCCTTTCAAACTAAAGTGTTCTTCGCCAGTCTCTGCATTTGGTACTTCAAGAGGAAACAAACCATAGAGATAGAACTTAGAACTACTTCATTTTGTCAAGTTTCACGGAGCTAGCACAAACCATGTTTGATTTAGCGTTTCAAACACATCTATCTATATAGCAGAAAACAGAGTGAAACCTAAAAATTCAAACTGTTACTGGAAACGAACGCTTGAACCTAGAAGAGTGAAAGTTGGGCAGCCAAGTGGGATTAGTGAACTGATCATTACCACCATGTATCATCAAGATTTGGTGAAAAAATGTTTGCTGAGATTTCAGCAAACTAGTAGTTTTTTGGATGCATGGAAACCCCTTTCAAACGAAAGTGTTTTTCGCCAGTTTCTGCATGGGGTACTTCAAGAGGAAACAAACCATAAAGATAGAACTTAGAACTACTTCATTTTGTTAAGTTTCAACGAGCTAGCACAAACCGTGTTTGATTTAGAGTTTCAAACACATCTATCTATATAGCAGAAAACAGAGTGAAACCTAAAAATTCAAAGTGTTACTGGAAAGGAACGCTTGAACCTAGAAGAGTGAAAGTTGGGAAGCCAAGTGGGATTAGTGAACTGATTATTACCACCAAGTATCTTCAAGATTTGGTGAAAAAATGTTTGCTGAGATTTCAGCAAACTAGTAGTTTTTTGGAAGCTTGGCAACCCCTTTCAAATGAAAGTGTTCTTCGCCAGTCTCTGCATGGGGTACTTCAAGAGGAAACAAACCATAGAGATAGAACTTAGAACTACTGCATTTTGTCAAGTTTCACGGAGCTAGCACAAACCGTGTTTGATTTAGAGTTTCAAACACATCTATCTATATAGCAGAAAACAGAGTGAAACCTAAAAATTCAAATTGTTACTGGAAACGAACGCTTGAACCTAGAAGAGTGAAAGTCGGGCAGCCAAGTGGGATTAGTGAACTGATCATTACCACCAAGTATCATCAAGATTTGGTGAAAAAATGTTTGCTGAGATTTCAGCAAAATAGTAGTTTTTTGGAAGCTTGGCAACCCCTTTCAAACGAAAGTGTTCTTCGCCAGTCTCTGCATGGGGTACTTCAAGAGGAAACAAACCATGGAGATAGAACTTAGAACTAATTCATTTTGTCAAGTTTCAAGGAGCTAGCACAAACCGTGTTTGATTTAGAGTTTCAAACACATCTATCTATATAGCAGAAAACAGAGTGAAACCTAAAAATTCAAATTGTTACTGGAAACGAACACTTGAACCTAGAAGAGTGAAAGTCGGGCAGCCAAGTGGGATTAGTGAACTGATCATTACCACCAAGTATCATCAAGATTTGGTGAAAAAATGTTTGCTGAGATTTCAGCAAACTAGTAGTTTTTTGGAAGCTTGGCAACCCCTTTCAAACGAAAGTGTTTTTCGCCAGTCTCTGCATGGGGTACTTCAAGAGGAAACAAACCATAGAGATAGAACTTAGAACTACTTCATTTGGTCAAGTTTCAAGGAGCTAGCACAAACCGTGTTTGAATTAGAATTCCAAACACAGCTATCTATTTTGGAGAAAACAGAGTGAAACCTAAAAATTCAAACAGTCACTGGAAACGAAAGCTTCAACCTAGAAGAATAAAATTTGGGCAGCCAAGTGGGATTAGTGAACTGATCATTACCACCACGTATCATCAAGATTTGGTGAAAAAATGTTTGCTGAGATTTCAGCAAACTAGTAGTTTTTTGGAAGCTTGGCAACCCCTTTCAAACGAAAGTGTTTTTCGCCAGTCTCTGCATGGGGTACTTCAAGAGGAAAAAAACCATAGAGATAGAACTAACAACTACTTCATTTTGTCAAGTTTCAAGGAGCTAGCACAAACCGTGTTTGATTTAGAGTTTCAAAGACATCTATCTATATAGCAGAAAACAGAGTGAAACCTAAAATTTCAAAGTGTTACTGGAAACGAACGCTTGAACCTAGACGAGTAAAAATTGGGCAGCCAAGTGGGCTTAGTGAACTGATCATTACCACCAAGTATCATCAAGTTTTGGTGAAAAAATGTTTGCTGAGATTTCAGCAAACGAGTAGTTTTTTGGAAGCTTGGCAACCCCTTTCAAACGAAAGTGTTCTTCGCCAGTCTCTGCATTTGGTACTTCGAGAGGAAACAAACCATAGAGATAGAACTTAGAACTACTTCATTTTGTCAAGTTTCACGGAACTAGCACAAACCGTGTTTGATTTAGAGTTTCAAACACATCTATCTATATAGCAGAAAACAGAGTGAAACCTAAAAATTCAAACTGTTACTGGAAACGAACGCTTGAACCTAGAAGAGTGAAAGTTGGGCAGCCAAGTGGGATTAGTGAACTGATCATTACCACCAAGAATCATCAAGATTTGGTGAAAAAATGTTTGCTGAGATTTCAGCAAACTAGTAGTTTTTTGGAAGCATGGCAACCCCTTTCAAACGAAAGTGTTTTTCGCCAGTTTCTGCATGGGGTACTTCAAGAGGAAACAAACCATAGAGATAGAACTTAGAACTACTTCATTTTGTCAAGTTTCAAGGAGCTAGCACAAACCGTGTTTGATTTAGAGTTTCAAACACATCTATCTATATAGCAGAAAACAGAGTGAAACCTAAAAATTCAAATTGTTACTGGAAACGAACGCTTGAACCTAGAAGAGTAAAAATTGGGCAGCCAAGTGGGCTGAGTGAACTGATCATTACCACCAAGTATCATCAAGATTTGGTGAAAAAATGTTTGCTGAGATTTCAGCAAACGAGTAGTTTTTTGGAAGCTTGGCAACCCCTTTCAAACGAAAGTGTTCTTCGCCAGTCTCTGCATGGGGTACTTCAAGAGGAAACAAACCATAGAGATAGAACTTAGAACTACTTCATTTTGTCAAGTTTCACAGAGCTAGCACAAACCGTGTTTGATTTAGAGTTTCAAACACATCTATCTATATAGCAGAAAACAGAGTGAAACCTAAAAATTCAAACTGTTACTGGAAACGAACGCTTGAACCTAGAAGAGTGAAAGTCGGGCAGCAAAGTGGGATTAGTGAACTGATCATTACCACCAATTATCATCAAGTTTTGGTGAAAAAATGTTTGCTGAGATTTCAGCAAACTAGTAGTTTTTTGGAAGCTTGGCAACCCCTTTCAAACGAAAGTGTTCTTCGCCAGTCTCTGCATTTGGTACTTCAAGAGGAAACAAACCATAGAGATAGAACTTAGAACTACTTCATTTTGTCAAGTTTCACGGAGCTAGCACAAACCGTGTTTGATTTAGCGTTTCAAACACATCTATCTATATAGCAGAAAACAGAGTGAAACCTAAAAATTCAAACTGTTACTGGAAACGAACGCTTGAACCTAGAAGAGTGAAAGTTGGGCAGCCAAGTGGGATTAGTGAACTGATCATTACCACCAAGTATCATCAAGATTTGGTGAAAAAATGTTTGCTGAGATTTCAGCAAACTAGTAATTTTTTGGAAGCTTGGCAACCCCTTTCAAACGAAAGTGTTTTTCGCCAGTCTCTGCATGGGGTACTTCAAGAGGAAAAAAACCATAGAGATAGAACTAACAACTACTTCATTTTGTCAAGTTTCATGGAGCTAGCACAAACCGTGTTTGATTTAGAGTTTCAAAGACATCTATCTATATAGCAGAAAACAGAGTGAAACCTAAAATTTCAAAGTGTTACTGGAAACGAACGCTTGAACCTAGAAGAGTAAAAATTGGGCAGCCAAGTGGGCTTAGTGAACTGATCATTACCACCAAGTATCATCAAGTTTTGGTGAAAAAATGTTTGCTGAGATTTCAGCAAACTAGTAGTTTTTTGGAAGCTTGGCAACCCCTTTCAAACGAAAGTGTTCTTCGCCAGTCTCTGCATTTGGTACTTCAAGAGGAAACAAACCATAGAGATAGAACTTAGAACTACTTCATTTTGTCAAGTTTCACGGAGCTAGCACAAACCGTGTTTGATTTAGCGTTTCAAACACATCTATCTATATAGCAGAAAACAGAGTGAAACCTAAAAATTCAAACTGTTACTGGAAACGAACGCTTGAACCTAGAAGAGTGAAAGTTGGGCAGCCAAGTGGGATTAGTGAACTGATCATTACCACCAAGTATCATCAAGATTTGGTGAAAAAATGTTTGCTGAGATTTCAGCAAACTAGTAGTTTTTTGGAAGCTTGGCAACCCCTTTCAAACGAAAGTGTTTTTCGCCAGTCTCTGCATGGGGTACTTCAAGAGGAAAAAAACCATAGAGATAGAACTAACAACTACTTCATTTTGTCAAGTTTCATGGAGCTAGCACAAACCGTGTTTGATTTAGAGTTTCAAAGACATCTATCTATATAGCAGAAAACAGAGTGAAACCTAAAATTTCAAAGTGTTACTGGAAACGAACGCTTGAACCTAGAAGAGTAAAAATTGGGCAGCCAGGTGGGCTTAGTGAACTGATCATTACCACCAAGTATCATCAAGTTTTGGTGAAAAAATGTTTGCTGAGATTTCAGCAAACTAGTAGTTTTTTGGAAGCTTGGCAACCCCTTTCAAACGAAAGTGTACTTCGCCAGTCTCTGCATTTGGTACTTCAAGAGGAAACAAACCATAGAGATAGAACTTAGAACTACTTCATTTTGTCAAGTTTCACGGAGCTAGCACAAACCGTGTTTGATTTAGCGTTTCAAACACATCTATCTATATAGCAGAAAACAGAGTGAAACCTAAAAATTCAAACTGTTACTGGAAACGAACGCTTGAACCTAGAAGAGTGAAAGTTGGGCAGCCAAGTGGGATTAGTGAACTGATCATTACCACCAAGTATCATCAAGATTTGGTGAAAAAATGTTTGCTGAGATTTCAGCAAACTAGTAGTTTTTTGGATGCATGGAAACCCCTTTCAAACGAAAGTGTTTTTCGCCAGTTTCTGCATGGGGTACTTCAAGAGGAAACAAACCATAAAGATAGAACTTAGAACTACTTCATTTTGTCAAGTTTCAACGAGCTAGCACAAACCGTGTTTGATTTAGAGTTTCAAACACATCTATCTATATAGCAGAAAACAGAGTGAAACCTAAAAATTCAAAGTGTTACTGGAAAGGAACGCTTGAACCTAGAAGAGTGAAAGTTGGGAAGCCAAGTGGGATTAGTGAACTGATCATTACCACCAAGTATCATCAAGATTTGGTTTAAAAAATGTTTGCTGAGATTTCAGCAAACTAGTAGTTTTTTGGAAGCTTTTCAACCCCTTTCAAACGAAAGTGTTTTTCGCCAGTCTCTGCATGGGGTACTTCAAGAGGAAAAAAACCATAGAGATAGAACTAACAACTACTTCATTTTGTCAAGTTTCATGGAGCTAGCACAAACCGTGTTTGCTTTAGAGTTTCAAAGACATCTATCTATATAGCAGAAAACAGAGTGAAACCTAAAATTTCAAAGTGTTACTGAAACGAACGCTTGAACCTAGAAGAGTAAAAATTGGGCTGCCAAGTGGGCTTAGTGAACTGATCATTACCACCAAGTATCATCAAGTTTTGGTGAAAAAATGTTTGCTGAGATTTCAGCAAACTAGTAGTTTTTTGGAAGCTTGGCAACCCCTTTCAAACGAAAGTGTTCTTCGCCAGTCTCTGCATTTGGTACTTCAAGAGGAAAAAAAACATAGAGATAGAACTTAGAACTACTTTATTTTGTCAAGTTTCACGGAGCTAGCACAAACCGTGTTTGATTTAGCGTTTCAAACACATCTATCTATATAGCAGAAAACAGAGTGAAACCTAAAAATTCAAACTGTTACTGGAAACGAACGCTTGAACCTAGAAGAGTGAAAGTTGGGCAGCCAAGTGGGATTAGTGAACTGATCATTACCACCAAGTATCATCAAGATTTGGTGAAAAAATGTTTGCTGAGATTTCAGCAAACGAGTAGTTTTTTGGAAGCTTGGCAACCTCTTTCAAACGAAAGTGTTCTTCGCCAGTCTCTGCATGGGGTACTTCAAGAGGAAACAAACCATAGAGATAGAACTTAGAACTACTTCATTTTGTCAAGTTTCACGGAGCTAGCACAAACCGTGTTTGATTTAGAATTCCAAACACAGCTATCTATGTTGGAGAAAACAGAGTGAAACCTAAAAATTCAAACAGTCACTGGAAACGAAAGCTTCAACCTAGAAGAATAAAATTTGGGCAGCCAAGTGGGATTAGTGAACTGATCAATACCACCAAGTATCATCAAGATTTGGTGAAAAAATGTTTGCTGAGATTTCAGCAAACTAGTAGTTTTTTGGAAGCTTGGCAACCCCTTTCAAACGAAAGTGTTTTTCGCCAGTCTCTGCATGGGGTACTTCACGAGGAAAAAAACCATAGAGATAGAACTAACAACTACTTCATTTTGTCAAGTTTCAAGGAGCTAGCACAAACCGTGTTTGATTTAGAGTTTCAAAGACATCTATCTATATAGCAGAAAACAGAGTGAAACCTAAAATTTCAAAGTGTTACTGGATACGAACGCTTGAACGTAGAAGAGTAAAAATTGGGCAGCCAAGTGGGCTTAGTGAACTGATCATTACCACCAAGTATCATCAAGTTTTGGTGAAAAAATATTTGCTGAGATTTCAGCAAACTAGTAGTTTTTTGGAAGCTTGGCAACCCCTTTCAAACGAAAGTGTTTTTCGCCAGTCTCTTCATGGGGTACTTCAAGAGGAAACAAACCATAGAGATAGATCTTAGAAATACTTCATTTGGTCAAGTTTCAAGGAGCTAGCACAAACCGTGTTTGATTTAGAATTCCAAACACAGCTATCTATGTTGGAGAAAACAGAGTGAAACCTAAAAATTCAAACAGTCACTGGAAACGAAAGCTTCAACCTAGAAGAATAAAATTTGCGCAGCCAAGTGGGATTAGTGAACTGCTCATTACCACCAAGTATCATCAAGATTTGGTGAAAAAATGTTTGCTGAGATATCAGCAAACGAGTAGTTTTTTGGAAGCTTGGCAACCCCTTTTAAACGAAAGTGTTTTTCGCCAGTCTCTGCATGGGATACTTCAAGAGGAAAAAAACCATAGAGATAGAACTAACAACTACTTCATTTTCTCAAGTTTCATGGAGCTAGCACAAACCGTGTTTGATTTAGAGTTTCAAAGACATCTATCTATATAGCAGAAAACAGAGTGATACCTAAAAATTCAAAGTGTTACTCTAAACGAACACTTGAACCTAGAAGAGTAAAAATTGGGCAGCCAAGTGGGCTTAGTGAACTGATCATTACCACCAAGTATCATAAAGTTTTGGTGAAAAAATGTTTGCTGAGATTTCAGCAAACTAGTAGTTTTTTGGAAGCTTGGCAACCCCTTTCAAACGAAAGTGTTCTTCGCCAGTCTCTGCATTTGGTACTTCAAGAGGAAACAAACCATAGAGATAGAACTTAGAAATACTTCATTTGGTCAAGTTTCAAGGAGATAGCACAAACTGTGTTTGATTTAGAATTCCAAACACAGCTATCTATGTTGGAGAAAACAGAGTGAAACCTAAAAATTCAAACAGTCACTGGAAACGAAAGCTTCAACCTAGAAGAATAAAATTTGGGCAGCCAAGTGGGCTTAGTGAACTGATCATTACCACCAAGTATCATCAAGATTTGGTGAAAAAATGTTTGCTGAGATTTCAGCAAACTAGTAGTTTTTTGGAAGCATGGCAACCCCTTTCAAACGAATGTGTTTTTCGCCAGTCTCTGCATGGGGTACTTCAAGAGGAAACAAACCATAGAGATAGAACTTAGAAATACTTCATTTGGTCAAGTTTCAAGGAGCTAGCACAAACCGTGTTTGATTTAGAATTCCAAACACAGCTATCTCTGTTGGAGAAAACAGAGTGAAACCTAAAAATTCAAACAGTCACTGGAAACGAAAGCTTCAACCGAGAAGAATAAAATTTGGGCAGCCAAGTGGGATAGTGAACTGATCATTACCACCAAGTATCATCAAGATTTGGTGAAAAAATGTTTGCTGAGATTTCAGCAAACTAGTAGTTTTTTGGAAGCTTGGCCACCCCTTTCAAACGAAAGTGTTTTTCGCCAGTCTCTGCATGGGGTACTTCAAGAGGAAACAAACCATAGAGATAGAACTTAGAAATACTTCATTTGGTCAAGTTTCAAGGAGATAGCACAAACTGTGTTTGATTTAGAATTCCAAACACAGCTATCTATGTTGGAGAAAACAGAGTGAAACCTAAAAATTCAAACAGTCACTGGAAACGAAAGCTTCAACCTAGAAGAATAAAATTTGGGCAGCCAAGTGGGCTTAGTGAACTGATCATTACCACCAAGTATCATCAAGATTTGGTGAAAAAATGTTTGCTGAGATTTCAGCAAACTAGTAGTTTTTTGGAAGCTTGGCAACCCCTTTCAAACGAAAGTGTTTTTCGCCAGTCTCTGCATGGGGTACTTCAAGAGGAAACAAACCATAGAGATAGAACTTAGAACTACTTCATTTGGTCAAGTTTCACGGAGCTAGCACAAACCGTGTTTGATTTAGAGTTTTAACACATCTATCTATATAGCAGAAAACAGAGTGAAACCTAAAATTTCAAAGTGTTACTGGAAACGAACGCTTGAACCTAGAAGAGTAAAAATTGGGCAGCCAAGTGGGCTTAGTGAACTGATCATTGCCACCAAGTATCATCAAGATTTGGTGAAAAAATGTTTGCTGAGATTTCAGCAAACTAGTAGTTTTTTGGAAGCTTGGCAACCCCTTTCAAACGAAAGTGTTTTTCGCCAGTCTCTGCATGGGGTACTTCAAGAGGAAACAAACCATAGAGATAGAACTTAGAACTACTTCATTTGGTCAAGTTTCAGGGAGCTAGCACAAACCGTGTTTGATTTAGAATTCCAAACACAGCTATCTATGTTGGAGAAAACAGAGTGAAACCTAAAAATTCAAACAGTCACTGGAAACGAAAGCTTCAACCTAGAAGAATAAAAATTGGGCAGCCAAGTGGGATTAGTGAACTGATCATTACCACCAAGTATAATCAAGATTTGGTGAAAAAATATTTGCTGAGATTTCAGCAAACTAGTAGTTTTTTGGAAGCTTGGCAACCCCTTTCAAACGAAAGTGTTTTTCGCCAGTCTCTGCATGGGGTACTTCAAGAGGAAAAAAACCATAGAGACAGTACTAACAACTACTTCATTTGGTCAAGTTTCAAGAAACTAGAACAAACTGTGTTGGATTTAGAATTCCAAACACAGCTATCTATGTAGGAGAAAACAGAGTGAAACCTAAAAATTCAAACTGTTACATGAAACGAATTCTTCAACCTAGAAGAATAAAAATTGGGCAGCCAAGTGGGCTTAGTGAACTGATCATTACCACCAAGTATCATCAAGATTTGGTGAAAAAATGTTTGCTGAGATTTCAGCAAACTAGTAGTTTTTTGGAAGCTTGGCCACTTCTTTCAAACGAAAGTGTTTTTCTCCAGTCTCTGCATGGGGTACTTCAAGAGGAAACAAACCATACAGATAGAACTTAGAACTACTTCATTTGGTCAAGTTTCAAGGAGCTAGCACAAACCGTGTTTGATTTATAATTCCAAACACAGCTATCTATGTAGGAGAAAACAGAGTGAAACCTAAAAATTCAAACTGTTACTGGAAACGAAAGCTTCAACCTAGAAGAATAAAATTTGGGCAGCCAAGTGGGATTAGTGAAGTGATCATTACCACCAAGTATCATCAAGATTTGTTGAAAAAATGTTTGCTGAGATTTCAGCAAACTAGTAGTTTTTTGGAAGCTTGGCAACCCCTTTCAAACGAAAGTGTTTTTCACCAGTCTCTGCATGGGGTACTTTAAGAGGAAACAAACCATAGAGATAGAACTTAGAACTACTTCATTTGGTCAAGTTTCAAGGAGCTAGCACAAACCGTGTTTGATTTAGAGTTTCAAACACATCGATCTATATAGCAGAAAACAGAGTGAAACCTAAAATTTCAAACTGTTACTGGAAACGAACGCTTGAACCTACAAGAGTGAAATTTGGGCAGCCAAGTGGGCTTAGTGAACTGATCATTACCACCAAGCATCATCAAGTTTTGGTGAAAAAATGTTTGCTGAGATTTCAGCAAACTAGTAGTTTTTTGGAAGCTTGGCAACCCCTTTCAAACGAAAGTGTTTTTGCCAGTTTCTGCATGGGGTACTTCAAGAGGAAACAAACCATAGAGATAGAACGTAGAACTACCTCATTTTGTCAAGTTTCAAGGAGCTAGCACAAACCGTGTTTGATTTAGAGTTTCAAACACATCTATCTATATAGCAGAAAACAGAGTGAAACCTAAAAATTCAAACTGTTACTGGAAACGAACGCTTGAACATAGAAGAGTGAAAGTTGGGAAGCCAAGTGGGATTAGTGAACTGATCATTACCACCAAGTATCATCAAGATTTGGTGAAAAAATGTTTGCTGAGATTTCAGCAAACTAGTAGTTTTTTGGAAGCATGGCAACCCCTTTCAAACGAAAGTGTTTTTCGCCAGTCTCTGCATGGGGTACTTCAAGAGGAAAAAAACCATAGAGATAGAACTAACAACTACTTCATTTTGTCAAGTTTCAAGGAGCTAGCACAAACCGTGTTTGATTTAGAGTTTCAAAGACATCTATCTATATAGCAGAAAACAGAGTGAAACCTAAAATTTCAAAGTGTTACTGGAAACGAACGCTTGAACCTAGAACTGTAAAAATTGGGCAGCCAAGTGGGCTTAGTGAACTGATCATTACCACCAAGTATCATCAAGTTTTGGTAAAAAAATGTTTGCTGAGATTTCAGCAAACTAGTAGTTTTTTGGAAGCTTGGCAACCCCTTTAAAACGAAAGTGTTTTTCGCCAGTCTCTGCATGGGGTTCTTCAAGAGGAAACAAACCATAGAGATAGAACTTAGAAGTACTTCATTTGGTCAAGTTTCAAGGAGCTAGCACAAACCGTGTTTGATTTAGAGTTTCAACACATCTATCTATATAGCAGAAAACAGAGTGAAACCTAAAAATTCAAATTGTTACTGGAAACGAACGCTTGAACCTAGAAGAGTGAAAGTCGGGCAGCCAAGTGGGATTAGTGAACTGATCATTACCACCAAGTATCATCAAGATTTGGTGAAAAAATGTTTGCTGAGATTTCAGCAAACGAGTAGTTTTTTGGAAGCTTGGCAACCCCTTTCAAACGAAAGTGTTCTTCGCCAGTCTCTGCATGGGGTACTTCAAGAGGAAACAAACCATAGAGATAGAACTTAGAACTACTTCATTTTGTCAAGTTTCACGGAGCTAGCACAAACCGTGTTTGATTTAGAATTCCAAACACAGCTATCTATGTTGGAGAAAACAGAGTGAAACCTAAAAATTCAAACAGTCACTGGAAACGAAAGCTTCAACCTAGAAGAATAAAATTTGGGCAGCCAAGTGGGATTAGTGAACTGATCAATACCACCAAGTATCATCAAGATTTGGTGAAAAAATGTTTGCTGAGATTTCAGCAAACTAGTAGTTTTTTGGAAGCTTGGCAACCCCTTTCAAACGAAAGTGTTTTTCGCCAGTCTCTGCATGGGGTACTTCACGAGGAAAAAAACCATAGAGATAGAACTAACAACTACTTCATTTTGTCAAGTTTCAAGGAGCTAGCACAAACCGTGTTTGATTTAGAGTTTCAAAGACATCTATCTATATAGCAGAAAACAGAGTGAAACCTAAAATTTCAAAGTGTTACTGGATACGAACGCTTGAACGTAGAAGAGTAAAAATTGGGCAGCCAAGTGGGCTTAGTGAACTGATCATTACCACCAAGTATCATCAAGTTTTGGTGAAAAAATATTTGCTGAGATTTCAGCAAACTAGTAGTTTTTTGGAAGCTTGGCAACCCCTTTCAAACGAAAGTGTTTTTCGCCAGTCTCTTCATGGGGTACTTCAAGAGGAAACAAACCATAGAGATAGATCTTAGAAATACTTCATTTGGTCAAGTTTCAAGGAGCTAGCACAAACCGTGTTTGATTTAGAATTCCAAACACAGCTATCTATGTTGGAGAAAACAGAGTGAAACCTAAAAATTCAAACAGTCACTGGAAACGAAAGCTTCAACCTAGAAGAATGAAATTTGGGCAGCCAAGTGGGCTTAGTGAACTGATCATTACCACCAAGTATCATCAAGATTTGGTGAAAAAATGTTTGCTGAGATTTCAGCAAACTAGTAGTTTTTTGGAAGCTTGGCAACCCCTTTCAAACGCAAGTGTTCTTCGCCAGTCTCTGCATGGGGTACTTCAAGAGGAAAAAAACCATAGAGATAGAACTAACAACTACTTCATTTTCTCAAGTTTCAAGGAGCTAGCAAAAACCGTGTTTGATTTAGAGTTTCAAAGACATCTATCTATATAGCAGAAAACAGAGTGAAACCTAAAATTTCAAAGTGTTACTGGAAACGAACGCTTGAACCTAGAAGAGTAAAAATTGGGCAGCCAAGTGGGCTTAGTGAACTGATCATTACCACAAAGTATCATCAAGTTTTGGTGAAAAAAATGTTTGCTGAGATTTCAGAAAACGAGTAATTTTTTTTAAGCTTGGCAACCCCTTTCAAACGAAAGTGTTCTTCGCCAGTCTCTGCATTTGGTACTTCAAGAGGAAACAAACCATAGAGATAGAACTTAGAACTACTTCATTTTGTCAAGTTTCACGGAGCTAGCACAAACCGTGTTTGATTTAGAGTTTCAAACACATCTATCTATATAGCAGAAAACAGAGTGAAACCTAAAAATTCAAACTGTTACTGGAAACGAACGCTTGAACCTAGAAGAGTGAAAGTTGGGCAGCCAAGTGGGATTAGTGAACTGATCATTACCACCAAGTATCATCAAGATTTGGTGAAAAAATGTTTGCTGAGATTTCAGCAAACTAGTAGTTTTTTGGAAGCATGGCAACCCCTTTCAAACGAATGTGTTTTTCGCCAGTCTCTGCATGGGGTACTTCAAGAGGAAACAAACCATAGAGATAGAACTTAGAAATACTTCATTTGGTCAAGTTTCAAGGAGCTAGCACAAACCGTGTTTGATTTAGAATTCCAAACACAGCTATCTCTGTTGGAGAAAACAGAGTGAAACCTAAAAATTCAAACAGTCACTGGAAACGAAAGCTTCAACCGAGAAGAATAAAATTTGGGCAGCCAAGTGGGATAGTGAACTGATCATTACCACCAAGTATCATCAAGATTTGGTGAAAAAATGTTTGCTGAGATTTCAGCAAACTAGTAGTTTTTTGGAAGCTTGGCAACCCCTTTCAAACGAAAGTGTTTTTCGCCAGTCTCTGCATGGGGTACTTCAAGAGGAAACAAACCATAGAGATAGAACTTAGAAATACTTCATTTGGTCAAGTTTCAAGGAGATAGCACAAACTGTGTTTGATTTAGAATTCCAAACACAGCTATCTATGTTGGAGAAAACAGAGTGAAACCTAAAAATTCAAACAGTCACTGGAAACGAAAGCTTCAACCTAGAAGAATAAAATTTGGGCAGCCAAGTGGGCTTAGTGAACTGATCATTACCACCAAGTATCATCAAGATTTGGTGAAAAAATGTTTGCTGAGATTTCAGCAAACTAGTAGTTTTTTGGAAGCATGGCAACCCCTTTCAAACGAATGTGTTTTTCGCCAGTCTCTGCATGGGGTACTTCAAGAGGAAACAAACCATAGAGATAGAACTTAGAAATACTTCATTTGGTCAAGTTTCAAGGAGCTAGCACAAACCGTGTTTGATTTAGAATTCCAAACACAGCTATCTCTGTTGGAGAAAACAGAGTGAAACCTAAAAATTCAAACAGTCACTGGAAACGAAAGCTTCAACCGAGAAGAATAAAATTTGGGCAGCCAAGTGGGATAGTGAACTGATCATTACCACCAAGTATCATCAAGATTTGGTGAAAAAATGTTTGCTGAGATTTCAGCAAACTAGTAGTTTTTTGGAAGCTTGGCCACCCCTTTCAAACGAAAGTGTTTTTCGCCAGTCTCTGCATGGGGTACTTCAAGAGGAAACAAACCATAGAGATAGAACTTAGAAATACTTCATTTGGTCAAGTTTCAAGGAGATAGCACAAACTGTGTTTGATTTAGAATTCCAAACACAGCTATCTATGTTGGAGAAAACAGAGTGAAACCTAAAAATTCAAACAGTCACTGGAAACGAAAGCTTCAACCTAGAAGAATAAAATTTGGGCAGCCAAGTGGGCTTAGTGAACTGATCATTACCACCAAGTATCATCAAGATTTGGTGAAAAAATGTTTGCTGAGATTTCAGCAAACTAGTAGTTTTTTGGAAGCTTGGCAACCCCTTTCAAACGAAAGTGTTTTTCGCCAGTCTCTGCATGGGGTACTTCAAGAGGAAACAAACCATAGAGATAGAACTTAGAACTACTTCATTTGGTCAAGTTTCACGGAGCTAGCACAAACCGTGTTTGATTTAGAGTTTTAACACATCTATCTATATAGCAGAAAACAGAGTGAAACCTAAAATTTCAAAGTGTTACTGGAAACGAACGCTTGAACCTAGAAGAGTAAAAATTGGGCAGCCAAGTGGGCTTAGTGAACTGATCATTGCCACCAAGTATCATCAAGATTTGGTGAAAAAATGTTTGCTGAGATTTCAGCAAACTAGTAGTTTTTTGGAAGCTTGGCAACCCCTTTCAAACGAAAGTGTTTTTCGCCAGTCTCTGCATGGGGTACTTCAAGAGGAAACAAACCATAGAGATAGAACTTAGAACTACTTCATTTGGTCAAGTTTCAGGGAGCTAGCACAAACCGTGTTTGATTTAGAATTCCAAACACAGCTATCTATGTTGGAGAAAACAGAGTGAAACCTAAAAATTCAAACAGTCACTGGAAACGAAAGCTTCAACCTAGAAGAATAAAAATTGGGCAGCCAAGTGGGATTAGTGAACTGATCATTACCACCAAGTATAATCAAGATTTGGTGAAAAAATATTTGCTGAGATTTCAGCAAACTAGTAGTTTTTTGGAAGCTTGGCAACCCCTTTCAAACGAAAGTGTTTTTCGCCAGTCTCTGCATGGGGTACTTCAAGAGGAAAAAAACCATAGAGACAGTACTAACAACTACTTCATTTGGTCAAGTTTCAAGAAACTAGAACAAACTGTGTTGGATTTAGAATTCCAAACACAGCTATCTATGTAGGAGAAAACAGAGTGAAACCTAAAAATTCAAACTGTTACATGAAACGAATTCTTCAACCTAGAAGAATAAAAATTGGGCAGCCAAGTGGGCTTAGTGAACTGATCATTACCACCAAGTATCATCAAGATTTGGTGAAAAAATGTTTGCTGAGATTTCAGCAAACTAGTAGTTTTTTGGAAGCTTGGCCACTTCTTTCAAACGAAAGTGTTTTTCTCCAGTCTCTGCATGGGGTACTTCAAGAGGAAACAAACCATACAGATAGAACTTAGAACTACTTCATTTGGTCAAGTTTCAAGGAGCTAGCACAAACCGTGTTTGATTTATAATTCCAAACACAGCTATCTATGTAGGAGAAAACAGAGTGAAACCTAAAAATTCAAACTGTTACTGGAAACGAAAGCTTCAACCTAGAAGAATAAAATTTGGGCAGCCAAGTGGGATTAGTGAAGTGATCATTACCACCAAGTATCATCAAGATTTGGTGAAAAAATGTTTGCTGAGATTTCAGCAAACTAGTAGTTTTTTGGAAGCTTGGCAACCCCTTTCAAACGAAAGTGTTTTTCACCAGTCTCTGCATGGGGTACTTTAAGAGGAAACAAACCATAGAGATAGAACTTAGAACTACTTCATTTGGTCAAGTTTCAAGGAGCTAGCACAAACCGTGTTTGATTTAGAGTTTCAAACACATCGATCTATATAGCAGAAAACAGAGTGAAACCTAAAATTTCAAACTGTTACTGGAAACGAACGCTTGAACCTACAAGAGTGAAATTTGGGCAGCCAAGTGGGCTTAGTGAACTGATCATTACCACCAAGCATCATCAAGTTTTGGTGAAAAAATGTTTGCTGAGATTTCAGCAAACTAGTAGTTTTTTGGAAGCTTGGCAACCCCTTTCAAACGAAAGTGTTTTTGCCAGTTTCTGCATGGGGTACTTCAAGAGGAAACAAACCATAGAGATAGAACGTAGAACTACCTCATTTTGTCAAGTTTCAAGGAGCTAGCACAAACCGTGTTTGATTTAGAGTTTCAAACACATCTATCTATATAGCAGAAAACAGAGTGAAACCTAAAAATTCAAACTGTTACTGGAAACGAACGCTTGAACCTAGAAGAGTAAAAGTTGGGAAGCCAAGTGGGATTAGTGAACTGATCATTACCACCAAGTATCATCAAGATTTGGTGAAAAAATGTTTGCTGAGATTTCAGCAAACTAGTAGTTTTTTGGAAGCATGGCAACCCCTTTCAAACGAAAGTGTTTTTCGCCAGTCTCTGCATGGGGTACTTCAAGAGGAAAAAAACCATAGAGATAGAACTAACAACTACTTCATTTTGTCAAGTTTCAAGGAGCTAGCACAAACCGTGTTTGATTTAGAGTTTCAAAGACATCTATCTATATAGCAGAAAACAGAGTGAAACCTAAAATTTCAAAGTGTTACTGGAAACGAACGCTTGAACCTAGAACTGTAAAAATTGGGCAGCCAAGTGGGCTTAGTGAACTGATCATTACCACCAAGTATCATCAAGTTTTGGTAAAAAAATGTTTGCTGAGATTTCAGCAAACTAGTAGTTTTTTGGAAGCTTGGCAACCCCTTTAAAACGAAAGTGTTTTTCGCCAGTCTCTGCATGGGGTTCTTCAAGAGGAAACAAACCATAGACATAGAACTTAGAAGTACTTCATTTGGTCAAGTTTCAAGGAGCTAGCACAAACCGTGTTTGATTTAGAGTTTCAACACATCTATCTATATAGCAGAAAACAGAGTGAAACCTAAAAATTCAAATTGTTACTGGAAACGAACGCTTGAACCTAGAAGAGTGAAAGTCGGGCAGCCAAGTGGGATTAGTGAACTGATCATTACCACCAAGTATCATCAAGATTTGGTGAAAAAATGTTTGCTGAGATTTCAGCAAACGAGTAGTTTTTTGGAAGCTTGGCAACCCCTTTCAAACGAAAGTGTTCTTCGCCAGTCTCTGCATGGGGTACTTCAAGAGGAAACAAACCATAGAGATAGAACTTAGAACTACTTCATTTGGTCAAGTTTCAAGGAGCTAGCACAAACCGTGTTTGATTTCGAATTCCAAACACAACTATCTATGTTTTAGAAACCAGAATGAAACCTAAAAATTCAAACAGTCACTGGAAACGAAAGCTTCAACCTAGAAGAATAAAATTTGGACAGCCAAGTGGGATTAGTGAACTGATCATTACCACCAAGTATCATCAAGATTGGTGAAAAAATGTTTGCTGAGATTTCAGCAAACTAGTAGTTTTTTGGAAGCTTGGCAACCCCTTTCAAACGAAAGTGTTTTTCGCCAGTCTCTGCATGGGGTTCTTCAAGAGGAAAAAACCATAGAGATAGAACTAACAACTACATCATTTTGTCAAGTTTCAAGGAGCTAGCACAAACCGTGTTTGATTTAGAGTTTCAAAGACATCTATCTATATAGCAGAAAACAGAGTGAAACCTAAAATTTCAAAGTGTTACTGGAAACGAACGCTTGAACCTAGAAGAGTAAAAATTGGGCAGCCAAGTGGGCTTAGTGAACTGATCATTACCACCAAGTATCATCAAGTTTTGGTGAAAAAATGTTTGCTGAGATTTCAGCAAACTAGTAGTTTTTTGGAAGCTTGGCAACCCCTTTCAAACGAAAGTGTTTTTCGCCAGTCTCTGCATGGGGTACTTCAAGAGGAAACAAACCATAGAGATAGAACTTAGAACTACTTCATTTGGTCAAGTTTCAAGGAGCTAGCACAAACCGTGGTTGATTTAGAATTCCAAACACAGCTATCTATGTTGGAGAAAACAGAGTGAAAACTAAAAATTCAAACAGTCACTGGAAACGAAAGCTTCAACCTAGAAGAATAAAATTTGGGCAGCCAAGTGGGCTTAGTGAACTGATCATTACCACCAAGTATCATCAAGATTTGGTGAAAAAAATGTTTGCTGAGATTTCAGCAAACGAGTAGTTTTTTGGAAGCTTGGCAACCCCTTTCAAACGAAAGTGTTCTTCGCCAGTCTCTACATGGGGTACTTCAAGAGGAAACAAACCATAGAGATAGAACTTAGAACTACTTCATTTTGTCAAGTTTCACGGAGCTAGCACAAACCGTGTTTGATTTAGAGTTTCAAACACATCTATCTATATAGCAGAAAACAGAGTGAAACTTAAAATTAAAAGTGTTACTGGAAACGAACGCTTGAACCTAGAAGAGTGAAAATTGGGCAGCCAAGTGGGCTTAGTGAACTGATCATTACCACCAAGTATCATCAAGTTTTGGTGAAAAAATGTTTGCTGAGATTTCAGCAAACTAGTAGTTTTTTGGAAGCTTGGCAACCCCTATAAAACGAAAGTGTTCTTCGCCAGTCTCTGCATTTGGTACTTCAAGAGGAAACAAACCATAGAGATAGAACTTAGAACTACTTCATTTTGTCAAGTTTCACGGAGCTAGCACAAACCGTGTTTGATTTAGAGTTTCAAACACATCTATCTATATAGCAGAAAACAGAGTGAAACCTAAAAATTCAAAGTGTTACTGGAAACGAACGCTTGAACCTAGAAGAGTGAAAGTTGGGAAGTCAAGTGGGATTAGTGAACTGATCATTACCACCAAGTATCATCAAGATTTGGTGAAAAAATGTTTGCTGAGATTTCAGCAAACTAGTACTTTTTGTAAGCATGGCAACCCCTTTCAAACGAAAGTGTTTTTCGCCAGTTTCTGCATGGGGTACTTCAAGAGGAAACAAACCATAGAGATAGAACTTAGAACTACTTCATTTTGTCAAGTTTCACGGAACTAGCACAAACCGTGTTTGATTTAGAGTTTCAAACACATCTATCTATATAGCAGAAAACAGAGTGAAACCTAAAAATTCAAACTGTTACTGGAAACGAACGCTTGAACCTAGAAGAGTGAAAGTTGGGCAGCCAAGTGGGATTAGTGAACTGATCATTACCACCAAGTATCATCAAGATTTGGTGAAAAAATGTTTGCTGAGATTTCAGCAAACTAGTAGTTTTTTGGAAGCTTGGCAACCCCTTTCAAACGAAAGTGTTTTTCGCCAGTCTCTGCATGGGGTACTTCAAGAGGAAAAAAACCATAGAGATAGAACTAACAACTACTTCATTTTGTCAAGTTTCAAGGAGCTAGCACAAACCGTGTTTGATTTAGAGTTTCAAAGACATCTATCTATATAGCAGAAAACAGAGTGAAACCTAAAATTTCAAAGTGTTACTGGAAACGAACGCTTGAACCTAGAAGAGTAAAAATTGGGCAGCCAAGTGGGCTTAGTGAACTGATCATTACCACCAAGTATCATCAAGTTTTGGTGAAAAAATGTTTGCTGAGATTTCAGCAAACTAGTAGTTTTTTGGAAGCTTGGCAACCCCTTTCAAACGAAAGTGTTTTTCGCCAGTCTCTGCATGGGGTACTTCAAGAGGAAAAAAACCATAGAGATAGAACTAACAACTACTTCATTTTGTCAAGTTTCAAGGAGCTAGCACAAACCGTGTTTGATTTAGAGTTTCAAAGACATCTATCTATATAGCAGAAAACAGAGTGAAACCTAAAATTTCAAAGTGTTACTGGAAACGAACGCTTGAACCTAGAAGAGTAAAAATTGGGCAGCCAAGTGGGCTTAGTGAACTGATCATTACCACCAAGTATCATCAAGTTTTGGTGAAAAAATGTTTGCTGAGATTTCAGCAAACTAGTAGTTTTTTGGAAGCTTGGCAACCCCTTTCAAACGAAAGTGTTCTTTGCTAGTCTCTGCATTTGGTACTTCAAGAGGAAACAAACCATAGAGATAGAACTTAGAACTACTTCATTTTGTCAAGTTTCACGGAGCTAGCACAAACCGTGTTTGATTTAGAGTTTCAAACACATCTATCTATATAGCAGAAAACAGAGTGAAACCTAAAAATTCAAACAGTCACTGGAAACGAACGCTTGAACCTAGAAGAGTGAATGTTGGGCAGCCAAGTGGAATTAGTGAACTGATCATTACCACCAAGTATCATCAAGATTTGGTGAAAAAATGTTTGCTGAGATTTCAGCAAACTAGTAGTTTTTTGGAAGCATGGCAACCCCTTTCAAACGAAAGTGTTTTTCGCCAGTTTCTGCATGGGGTACTTCAAGAGGAAACAAACCATAGAGATAGAACTTAGAACTACTTCATTTGGTCAAGTTTCAAGGAGCTAGCACAAACCGTGTTTGATTTAGAGTTTCAAACACATCTATCTATATAGCAGAAAACAGAGTGAAACCTAAAAATTCAAAGTGTTACTGGTAACGAACGCTTGAACCTAGAAGAGTGAAAATTGGGCAGCCAAGTGGGCTTAGTGAACTGATCATTACCACCAAGTATCATCAAGATTTGGTGAAAAAATGTTTGCTGAGATTTCAGCAAACGAGTAGTTTTTTGGAAGCTTGGCAACCCCTTTCAAACGAAAGTGTTCTTCGCCAGTCTCTGCATGGGGTACTTCAAGAGGAAACAAACCATAGAGATAGAACTTAGAACTACTTCATTTGGTCAAGTTTCAAGGAGCTAGCACAAACCGTGTTTGATTTCGAATTCCAAACACAGCTATCTATGTTTTAGAAAACAGAATGAAACCTAAAATTTCAAACAGTCACTGGAAACGAAAGCTTCAACCTAGAAGAATAAAATTTGGACAGCCAAGTGGGATTAGTGAACTGATCATTACCACCAAGTATCATCAAGATTGGTGAAAAAATGTTTGCTGAGATTTCAGCAAACTAGTAGTTTTTTGGAAGCTTGGCAACCCCTTTCAAACGAAAGTGTTTTTCGCCAGTCTCTGCATGGGGTACTTCAAGAGGAAAAAAACCATAGAGATAGAACTAACAACTACTTCATTTTGTCAAGTTTCAAGGAGCTAGCACAAACCGTGTTTGATTTAGAGTTACAAAGACATCTATCTATATAGCAGAAAACAGAGTGAAACCTAAAATTTCAAAGTGTTACTGGAAACGAACGCTTGAACCTAGAAGAGTAAAAATTGGGCAGCCAAGTGGGCTTAGTGAACTGATCATTACCACCAAGTATCATCAAGTTTTGGTGAAAAAATGTTTCCTGAGATTTCAGCAAACTAGTAGTTTTTTGGAAGCTTGGCAACCCCTTTCAAACGAAATTGTTTTTCGCCAGTCTCTGCATGGGGTACTTCAAGAGGAAACAATCCATAGAGATAGAACTTAGAACTACTTCATTTGGTCAAGTTTCAAGGAGCTAGCACAAACCGTGTTTGATTTAGAATTCCAAACACAGCTATCTATGTTGGAGAAAACAGAGTGAAAACTAAAAATTCAAACAGTCACTGGAAACGAAAGCTTCAACCTAGAAGAATAAAATTTGGGCAGCCTAGTGGGCTTAGTGAACTGATCATTACCACCAAGTATCATCAAGATTTGGTGAAAAAAATGTTTGCTGAGATTTCAGCAAACGAGTAGTTTTTTGGAAGCTTGGCAACCCCTTTCAAACGAAAGTGTTCTTCGCCAGTCTCTGCATGGGGTACTTCAAGAGGAAACAAACCATAGAGATAGAACTTAGAACTACTTCATTTTGTCAAGTTTCACGGAGCTAGCACAAACCGTGTTTGATTTAGAGTTTCAAACACATCTATCTATATAGCAGAAAACAGAGTGAAACCTAAAAATTAAAAGTGTTACTGGAAACGAACGCTTGAACCTAGAAGAGTGAAAATTGGGCAGCCAAGTGGGCTTAGTGAACTGATCATTACCACCAAGTATCATCAAGTTTTGGTGAAAAAATGTTTGCTGAAATTTCAGCAAACTAGTAGTTTTTTGGAAGCTTGGCAACCCCTTTAAAACGAAAGTGTTCTTCGCCAGTCTCTGCATTTGGTACTTCAAGAGGAAACAAACCATAGAGATAGAACTCAGAACTACTTCATTTTGTCAAGTTTCACGGAGCTAGCACAAACCGTGTTTTATTTAGAGTTTCAAACACATCTATCTATATAGCAGAAAACAAAGTGAAACCTAAAAATTCAAAGTGTTACTGGAAACGAACGCTTGAACCTAGAAGAGTGAAAGTTGGGAAGCCAAGTGGGATTAGTTAACTGATCATTACCACCAAGTATCATCAAGATTTGGTGAAAAAATGTTTGCTGAGATTTCAGCAAACTAGTAGTTTTTTGGAAGCTTGGCAACCCCTTTCAAACGAAAGTGTTTTTCGCCAGTCTCTGCATGGGGTACTTCAAGAGGAAAAAAACCATAGAGATAGAACTAACAACTACTTCATTTTGTCAAGTTTCAAGGAGCTAGCACAAACCGTGTTTGATTTAGAGTTTCAAAGACATCTATCTATATAGCAGAAAACAGAGTGAAACCTAAAATTTCAAAGTGTTACTGGAAACGAACGCTTGAACCTAGAAGAGTTAAAATTGGGCAGCCAAGTGGGCTTAGTGAACTGATCATTACCACCAAGTATCATCAAGTTTTGGTGAAAAAATGTTTGCTGAGATTTCAGCAAACTAGTACTTTTTTGGAAGCTTGGCAAACCCTTTCAAACGAAAGTGTTCTTTGCCAGTCTCTGCATTTGGTACTTCAAGAGGAAACAAACCATAGAGATAAAACTTAGAACTACTTCATTTTGTCAAGTTTCACGGAGCTAGCACAAACCGTGTTTGATTTAGAGTTTCAAACACATCTATCTATATAGCAGAAAACAGAGTGAAACCTAAAAATTCAAACAGTCACTGGAAACGAACGCTTGAACCTAGAAGATGAATGTTGGGCAGCCAAGTGGGATTAGTGAACTGATCATTACCACCAAGTATCATCAAGATTTGGTGAAAAAATGTTTGCTGAGATTTCAGCAAACTAGTAGTTTTTTGGAAGCATGGCAACCCCTTTCAAACGAAAGTGTTTTTCGCCAGTTTCTGCATGGGGTACTTCAAGAGGAAACAAACCATAGAGATAGAACTTAGAACTACTTCATTTGGTCAAGTTTCAAGGAGCTAGCACAAACCGTGTTTGATTTAGAGTTTCAAACACATCTATCTATATAGCAGAAAACAGAGTGAAACCTAAAAATTCAAAGTGTTACTGGTAACGAACGCTTGAACCTAGAAGAGTGAAAATTGGGCAGCCAAGTGGGCTTAGTGAACTGATCATTACCACCAAGTATCATCAAGATTTGGTGAAAAAATGTTTGCTGAGATTTCAGCAAACGAGTAGTTTTTTGGAAGCTTGGCAACCCCTTTCAAACGAAAGTGTTCTTCGCCAGTCTCTGCATGGGGTACTTCAAGAGGAAACAAACCATAGAGATAGAACTTAGAACTACTTCATTTGGTCAAGTTTCAAGGAGCTAGCACAAACCGTGTTTGATTTAGAATTCCAAACACAGCTATCTATGTTGGAGAAAACAGAATGAAACCTAAAAATTCAAACAGTCACTGGAAACGAAAGCTTCAACCTAGAAGAATAAAATTTGGACAGCCAAGTGGGATTAGTGAACTGATCATTACCACCAAGTATCATCAAGATTTGGTGAAAAAATGTTTGCTGAGATTTCAGCAAACTAGTAGTTTTTTGGAAGCTTGGCAACCCCTTTCAAACGAAAGTGTTTTTCGCCAGTCTCTGCATGGGGTACTTCAAGAGGAAAAAAACCATAGAGATAGAACTAACAACTACTTCATTTTGTCAAGTTTCAAGGAGCTAGCACAAACCGTGTTTGATTTAGAGTTTCAAACACATCTATCTATATAGCAGAAAACAGAGTGAAACCTAAAATTTCAAAGTGTTACTGGAAACGAACGCTTGAACCTAGAAGAGTAAAAATTGGGCAGCCAAGTGGGCTTAGTTAACTGATCATTACCACCAAGTATCATCAAGTTTTGGTGAAAAAATGTTTGCTGAGATTTCAGCAAACTAGTAGTTTTTTGGAAGCTTGGCAACCCCTTTCAAACGAAAGTGTTTTTCGCCAGTCTCTGCATGGGGTACTTCAAGAGGAAACAAACCATAGAGATAGAACTTAGAACTACTTCATTTGGTCAAGTTTCAAGGAGCTAGCACAAACCGTGTTTGATTTAGAATTCCAAACACAGCTATCTATGTTGGAGAAAACAGAGTGAAACCTCAAAATTCAAACAGTCACTGGAAACGAAAGCTTCAACCTAGAAGAATAAAATTTGGGCAGCCAAGTGGGCTTAGTGAACTGATCATTACCACCAAGTATCATCAAGATTTGGTGAAAAAATGTTTGCTGAGATTTCAGCAAACGAGTAGTTTTTTGGAAGCTTGGCAACCCCTTTCAAACGAAAGTGTTCTTCGCCAGTCTCTGCATGGGGTATTTCAAGAGGAAACAAACCATAGAGATAGAACTTAGAACTACTTCATTTTGTCAAGTTTCACGGAGATAGCACAAACCGTGTTTGATTTAGAGTTTCAAACACATCTATCTATATAGCAGAAAACAGAGTGAAACCTAAAAATTCAAAGTGTTACTGGAAACGAACGCTTGAACTTAGAAGAGTGAAAATTGGGCAGCCAAGTGGGCTTAGTGAACTGATCATTACCACCAAGTATCATCAAGTTTTGATGAAAAAATGTTTGCTGAGATTTCAGCAACCTTGTAGATTTTTGGAAGCTTGGCAACCCCTTTCAAACGAAAGTGTTCTTCGCCAGTCTCTGCATTTGGTACTTCAAGAGGAAACAAACCATAGAGATAGAACTTAGAACTACTTCATTTTGTCAAGTTTCACGGAGCTAGCACAAACCGTGTTTGATTTAGAGTTTCAAACACATCTATCTATATAGCAGAAAACAGAGAGAAACCTAAAAATTCAAACTGTTCCTGGAAACGAACGCTTGAACCTAGAAGAGTGAAAGTTGGGCAGCCAAGTGGGCTTAGTGAACTGATCATTACCACCAAGTATCATCAAGATTTGATGAAAAAATGTTTGCTGAGATTTCAGCAAACTAGTAGTTTTTTGGAAGCATGGCAACCCCTTTCAAACGAAAGTGTTTTTCGCCAGTCTCTGCATGGGGTACTTCAAGAGGAAACAAACCATAGAGATAGAACTTAGAAATACTTCATTTGGTCAAGTTTCAAGGAGCTAGCACAAACCGTGTTTGATTTTGAATTCCAAACACAGCTATCTATGTTGGAGAAAACAGACTGAAACCTAAAAATTCAAACAGTCACTGGAAACGAAAGCTTCACCCTAGAAGAATAAAATTTGGGCAGCCAAGTGGGATTAGTGAACTGATCATTACCACCAAGTATCATCAAGATTTGGTGAAAAAATGTTTGCTGAGATTTCAGCAAACGAGTAGTTTTTGGGAAGCTTGGCAACCCCTTTCAAACGAAAGTGTTCTTCGCCAGTCTCTGCATGGGGTACCTCAAGAGGAAGCAAACCATAGAGATAGAACTTAGAACTACTTCATTTTGTCAAGTTTCACGGAGCTAGCACAAACCGTGTTTGATTTAGAGTTTCAAACACATCTATCTATATAGCAGAAAACAGAGTGAAACCTAAAAATTCAAACTGTTACTGGAAACGAACGCTTGAACCTAGAAGAGTGAAAGTCGGGCAGCCAAGTGGGATTAGTGAACTGATCATTACCACCAAGTATCATCAAGATTTGGTGAAAAAATGTTTGCTGAGATTTCAGCAAACTAGTAGATTTTGGAAGCTTGGCAACCCCTTTCAAACGAAAGTGTTTTTCGCCAGTTTCTGCATGGGGTACTTCAAGAGGAAACAAACCATAGAGATAGAACTTAGAACTACTTCATTTTGTCAAGTTTCAAGGAGCTAGCACAAACCGTGTTTGATTTAGAGTTTCAAACACATCTATCTATATAGCAGAAAACAGAGTGAAACCTAAAAATTCAAAGTGTTACTGGAAACGAACGCTTGAACCTAGAAGAGTGAAAATTGGGCAGCCAAGTGGGCTTAGTGAACTGATCATTACCACCAAGTATCATGAAGATTTTGTGAAAAAATGTTTGCTGAGATTTCAGCAAACGAGTAGTTTTTTGGAAGCTTGGCAACCCCTTTCAAACGAAAGTGTTCTTCGCCAGTCTCTGCATGGGGTACTTCAAGAGGAAACAAACCATAGAGATAGAACTTAGAACTACTTCATTTTGTCAAGTTTCACGGAGCTAGCACAAACCGTGTTTGATTTAGAGTTTCAAACACATCTATCTATATAGCAGAAAACAGAGTGAAACCTAAAATTTCAAAGTGTTACTGGAAACGAACGCTTGAACCTAGAAGAGTAAAAATTGGGCAGCCAAGTGGGCTTAGTGAACTGATCATTACCACCAAGTATCATCAAGTTTTGGTGAAAAAATGTTTGCTGAGATTTCAGCAAACTAGTAGTTTTTTGGAAGCTTGGCAACCCCTTTCAAACGAAAGTGTTTTTCGCCAGTCTCTGCATGGGGTACTTCAAGAGGAAACAAACCATAGAGATAGAACTTAGAACTACTTCATTTTGTCAAGTTTCAAGGAGCTAGCACAAACCGTGTTTGATTTTGAATTCCGAACACAGCTATCTATGTTGGAGAAAACAGACTGAAACCTAAAAATTCAAACAGTCACTGGAAACGAAAGCTTCACCCTAGAAGAATAAAATTTGGGCAGCCAAGTGGGATTAGTGAACTGATCATTACCACCAAGTATCATCAAGATTTGGTGAAAAAATGTTTGCTGAGATTTCAGCAAACGAGTAGTTTTTGGGAAGCTTGGCAACCCCTTTCAAACGAAAGTGTTCTTCGCCAGTCTCTGCATGGGGTACCTCAAGAGGAAGCAAACCATAGAGATAGAACTTAGAACTACTTCATTTTGTCAAGTTTCACGGAGCTAGCACAAACCGTGTTTGATTTAGAGTTTCAAACACATCTATCTATATAGCAGAAAACAGAGTGAAACCTAAAAATTCAAACTGTTACTGGAAACGAACGCTTGAACCTAGAAGAGTGAAAGTCGGGCAGCCAAGTGGGATTAGTGAACTGATCATTACCACCAAGTATCATCAAGATTTGGTGAAAAAATGTTTGCTGAGATTTCAGCAAACTAGTAGATTTTGGAAGCTTGGCAACCCCTTTCAAACGAAAGTGTTTTTCGCCAGTCTCTGCATGGGGTACTTCAAGAGGAAACAAACCATAGAGATAGAACTTAGAAATACTTCATTTGGTCAAGTTTCAAGGAGCTAGCACAAACCGTGTTTGATTTAGAATTCCAAACACAGCTATCTATGTTGGAGAAAACAGAGTGAAACCTAAAAATTCAAACAGTCACTGGAAACGAACGCTTGAACCTAGAAGAGTGAATGTTGGGCAGCCAAGTGGGATTAGTGAACTGATCATTACCACCAAGTATCATCAAGATTTGGTGAAAAAATGTTTGCTGAGATTTCAGCAAACTAGTAGTTTTTGGAAGCATGGCAAACCCTTTCAAACGAAAGTGTTTTTCGCCAGTTTCTGCATGGGGTACTTCAAGAGGAAACAAACCATAGAGATAGAACTTTGAACTACTTCATTTTGTCAAGTTTCACGGAGCTAGCACAAACCGTGTTTGATTTAGAGTTTCAAACACATCTATCTATAAAGCAGAAAACAGAGTGAAACCTAAAAATTCAAACTGTTACTGGAAACGAACGCTTGAACCTAGAAGAGTGAAAGTTGGGCAGCCAAGTGGGATTAGTGAACTGATCATTACCACCAAGTATCATCAAGATTTGGTGAAAAAATGTTTGCTGAGATTTCAGAAAACTAGTAATTTTTTGGAAGCTTGGCAACCCCTTTCAAACGAAAGTGTTTTTCGCCAGTCTCTGCATGGGGTACTTCAAGAGGAAAGAAACCATAGAGATAGAACTTAGAACTACTTCATTTGGTCAAGTTTCAAGGAGCTAGCACAAACCGTGTTTGATTTAGAATTCCAAACACAGCTATCTATGTTGGAGAAAACAGAATGAAACCTAAAAATTCAAACAGTCACTGGAAACGAAAGCCTTAACCTAGAAGAATAAAATTTGGACAGCCAAGTGGGATTAGTGAACTGATCATTACCACCAAGTATCATCAAGATTTGGTGAAAAAATGTTTGCTGAGATTTCAGCAAACTAGTAGATTTTTGGAAGCTTGGCAACCCCTTTCAAACGAAAGTGTTTTTAGCCAGTCTCTGCATGGGGTACTTCAAGAGGAAACAAACCATAGAGATAGAACTTAGAACTACTTCATTTGGTCAAGTTTCAAGGAGCTAGCACAAACCGTGTTTGATTTAGAATTCCAAACACAGCTATCTATGTTGGAGAAAACAGAATGAAACCTAAAAATTCAAACAGTCACTGGAAACGAAAGCTTCAACCTAGAAGAATAAAATTTGGACAGCCAAGTGGGATTAGTGAACTGATCATTACCACCAAGTATCATCAAGATTTGGTGAAAAAATGTTTGCTGAGATTTCAGCAAACTAGTAGTTTTTTGGAAGCTTGGCAACCCCTTTCAAACGAAAGTGTTTTTCGCCAGTCTCTGCATGGGGTACTTCAAGAGGAAAAAAACCATAGAGATAGAACTAACAACTACTTCATTTTGTCAAGTTTCAAGGAGCTAGCACAAACCGTGTTTGATTTAGAGTTTCAAAGACATCTATCTATATAGCAGAAAACAGAGTGAAACCTAAAATTTCAAAGTGTTACTGGAAACGAACGCTTGAACCTAGAAGAGTTAAAATTGGGCAGCCAAGTGGGCTTAGTGAACTGATCATTACCACCAAGTATCATCAAGTTTTGGTGAAAAAATGTTTGCTGAGATTTCAGCAAACTAGTAGTTTTTTGGAAGCTTGGCAAACCCTTTCAAACGAAAGTGTTCTTTGCCAGTCTCTGCATTTGGTACTTCAAGAGGAAACAAACCATAGAGATAGAACTTAGAACTACTTCATTTTGTCAAGTTTCACGGAGCTAGCACAAACCGTGTTTGATTTAGAGTTTCAAACACATCTATCTATATAGCAGAAAACAGAGTGAAACCTAAAAATTCAAACAGTCACTGGAAACGAACGCTTGAACATAGAAGAGTGAATGTTGGGCAGCCAAGTGGGATTAGTGAACTGATCATTACCACCAAGTATCATCAAGATTTGGTGAAAAAATGTTTGCTGAGATTTCAGCAAACTAGTAGTTTTTTGGAAGCATGGCAACCCCTTTCAAACGAAAGTGTTTTTCGCCAGTTTCTGCATGGGGTACTTCAAGAGGAAACAAACCATAGAGATAGAACTCAGAACTACTTCATTTGGTCAAGTTTCAAGGAGCTAGCACAAACCGTGTTTGATTTAGAGTTTCAAACACATCTATCTATATAGCAGAAAACAGAGTGAAACCTAAAAATTCAAAGTGTTACTGGTAACGAACGCTTGAACCTAGAAGAGTGAAAATTGGGCAGCCAAGTGGGCTTAGTGAACTGATCATTACCACCAAGTATCATCAAGATTTTGTGAAAAAATGTTTGCTGAGATTTCAGCAAACGAGTAGTTTTTTGGAAGCTTGGCAACCCCTTTCAAACGAAAGTGTTCTTCGCCAGTCTCTGCATGGGGTACTTCAAGAGGAAACAAACCATAGAGATAGAACTTAGAACTACTTCATTTGGTCAAGTTTCAAGGAGCTAGCGCAAACCGTGTTTGATTTAGAATTCCAAACACAGCTATCTATGTTGGAGAAAACAGAATGAAACCTAAAAATTCGAACAGTCACTGGAAACGAAAGCTTCAACCTAGAAGAATAAAATTTGGACAGCCAAGTGGGATTAGTGAACTGATCATTACCACCAAGTATCATCAAGATTTGGTGAAAAAATGTTTGCTGGGATTTCAGCAAACTAGTAGTTTTTTGGAAGCTTGGCAACCCCTTTCAAACGAAAGTGTTTTTCGCCAGTCTCTGCATGGGGTACTTCAAGAGGAAAAAAACCATAGAGATAGAACTAACAACTACTTCATTTTGTCAAGTTTCAAGGAGCTAGCACAAACCGTGTTAGATTTAGAGTTTCAAACACATCTATCTATATAGCAGAAAACAGAGTGAAACCTAAAATTTCAAAGTGTTACTGGAAACGAACGCTTGAACCTAGAAGAGTAAAAATTGGGCAGCCAAGTGGGCTTAGTTAACTGATCATTACCACCAAGTATCATCAAGTTTTGGTGAAAAAATGTTTGCTGAGATTTCAGCAAACTAGTAGTTTTTTGGAAGCTTGGCAACCCCTTTCAAACGAAAGTGTTTTTCGCCAGTCTCTGCATGGGGTACTTCAAGAGGAAACAAACCATAGAGATAGAACTTAGAACTACTTCATTTGGTCAAGTTTCAAGGAGCTAGCACAAACCGTGTTTGATTTAGAATTCCAAACACAGCTATCTATGTTGGAGAAAACAGAGTGAAACCTCAAAATTCAAACAGTCACTGGAAACGAAAGCTTCAACCTAGAAGAATAAAATTTGGGCAGCCAAGTGGGCTTAGTGAACTGATCATTACCACCAAGTATCATCAAGATTTGGTGAAAAAATGTTTGCTGAGATTTCAGCAAACGAGTAGTTTTTTGGAAGCTTGGCAACCCCTTTCAAACGAAAGTGTTCTTCGCCAGTCCCTGCATGGGGTACTTCAAGAGGAAACAAACCATAGAGATAGAACTTAGAACTACTTCATTTTGTCAAGTTTCACGGAGATAGCACAAACCGTGTTTGATTTAGAGTTTCAAACACATCTATCTATATAGCAGAAAACAGAGTGAAATCTAAAAATTCAAAGTGTTACTGGAAACGAACGCTTGAACTTAGAAGAGTGAAAATTGGGCAGCCAAGTGGGCTTAGTGAACTGATCATTACCACCAAGTATCATCAAGTTTTGGTGAAAAAATGTTTGCTGAGATTTCAGCAACCTAGTAGTTTTTTGGAAGCTTGGCAACCCCTTTCAAACGAAAGTGTTCTTCGCCAGTCTCTGCATTTGGTACTTCAAGAGGAAACAAACCATAGAGATAGAACTTAGAACTACTTCATTTTGTCAAGTTTCACGGAGCTAGCACAAACCGTGTTTGATTTAGAGTTTCAAACACATCTATCTATATAGCAGAAAACAGAGAGAAACCTAAAAATTCAAACTGTTCCTGGAAACGAACGCTTGAACCTAGAAGAGTGAAAGTTGGGCAGCCAAGTGGGATTAGTGAACTGATCATTACCACCAAGTATCATCAAGATTTGATGAAAAAATGTTTGCTGAGATTTCAGCAAACTAGTAGTTTTTTGGAAGCATGGCAACCCCTTTCAAACGAAAGTGTTTTTCGCCAGTTTCTGCATGGGGTACTTCAAGAGGAAACAAACCATAGAGATAGAACTTAGAACTACTTCATTTTGTCAAGTTTCAAGGAGCTAGCACAAACCGTGTTTGATTTAGAGATTCAAACACATCTATCTATATAGCAGAAAACAGAGTGAAACCTAAAAATTCAAAGTGTTACTGGAAACGAACGCTTGAACCTAGAAGAGTGAAAATTGGGCAGCCAAGTGGGCTTAGGGAACTGATCATTACCACCAAGTATCATCAAGATTTGGTGAAAAAATGTTTGCTGAGATTTCAGCAAACGAGTAGTTTTTTGGAAGCTTGGCAACCCCTTTCAAACGAAAGTGTTCTTCGCCAGTCTCTGCATGGGGTACTTCAAGAGGAAACAAACCATAGAGATAGAACTTAGAACTACTTCATTTTGTCAAGTTTCACGGAGCTAGCACAAACCGTGTTTGATTTAGAGTTTCAAACACATCTATCTATATAGCAGAAAACAGAGTGAAACCTAAAAATTCAAACTGTTACTGGAAATGAACGCTTGAACCTAGAAGAGTGAAAGTTGGGCAGCCAAGTGGGATTAGTGAACTGATCTTTACCACCAAGTATCATCAAGATTTGGTGAAAAAATGTTTGCTGAGATTTCAGCAAACTAGTAGTTTTTTGGAAGCATGGCAACCCCTTTCAAACGAAAGTGTTTTTCGCCAGTTTCTGCATGGGGTACTTCAAGAGGAAACAAACCATAGAGATAGAACTTAGAACTACTTCATTTGGTCAAGTTTCAAGGAGCTAGCACAAACCGTGTTTGATTTAGAGTTTCAAACACATCTATCTATATAGCAGAAAACAGAGTGAAACCTAAAAATTCAAAGTGTTACTGGTAACGAACGCTTGAACCTAGAAGAGTGAAAATTGGGCAGCCAAGTGGGCTTAGTGAACTGATCATTACCACCAAGTATCATCAAGATTTGGTGAAAAAATGTTTGCTGAGATTTCAGCAAACGAGTAGTTTTTTGGAAGCTTGGCAACCCCTTTCAAACGAAAGTGTTCTTCGCCAGTCTCTGCATGGGGTACTTCAAGAGGAAACAAACCATAGAGATAGAACTTAGAACTACTTCATTTTGTCAAGTTTCACGGAGCTAGCACAAACCCTGTTTGATTTAGAGTTTCAAACACATCTATCTATATAGCAGAAAACAGAGTGAAACCTAAAAATTCAAACTGTTACTGGAAACGAACGCTTGAACCTAGAAGAATGAAAGTTGGGAAGCCAAGTGGGATTAGTGAACTGATCATTACCACCAAGTATCATCAAGATTTGGTGAAAAAATGTTTGCTGATATTTCAGCAAACTAGTAGTTTTTTGGAAGCTTGGCAACCCCTTTCAAACGAAAGTGTTCTTCGCCAGTCTCTGCATGGGGTACTTCAAGAGGAAACAAACCATAGAGATAGAACTTAGAACTACTTCATTTTGTCAAGTTTCACGGAGCTAGCACAAACCGTTTTTGATTTAGAGTTTCAAACACATCTATCTATATAGCAGAAAACAGAGTGAAACCTAAAATTTCAAAGTGTTACTGGAAACGAACGCTTGAACCTAGAAGAGTAAAAATTGGGCAGCCAAGTGGGCTTAGTGAACTGATCATTACCACCAAGTATCATCAAGTTTTGGTGAAAAAATGTTTGCTGAGATTTCAGCAAACTAGTAGTTTTTTGGAAGCTTGGCAACCCCTTTCAAACGAAAGTGTTTTTCGCCAGTCTCTGCATGGGGTACTTCAAGAGGAAACAAACCATAGAGATAGAACTTAGAAATACTTCATTTGGTCAAGTTTCAAGGAGCTAGCACAAATCGTGTTTGATTTTGAATTCCAAACACAGCTATCTATGTTGGAGAAAACAGACTGAAACCTAAAAATTCAAACAGTCACTGGAAACGAAAGCTTCAACCTAGAAGAATAAAATTTGGGCAGCCAAGTGGGCTTAGTGAACTGATCATTACCACCAAGTATCATCAAGATTTGGTGAAAAAATGTTTGCTGAGATTTCAGCAAACGAGTAGTTTTTGGGAAGCTTGGCAACCCCTTTCAAACGAAAGTGTTCTTCGCCAGTCTCTGCATGGGGTACTTCAAGAGGAATCAAACCATAGAGATAGAACTTAGAACTACTTCATTTTGTCAAGTTTCACCGAGCTAGCACAAACCGTGTTTGATTTAGAGTTTCAAACACATCTATCTATATAGCAGAAAACAGAGTGAAACCTAAAAATTCAAACTGTTACTGGAAACGAACGCTTGAACCTAGAAGAGTGAAAGTCGGGCAGCCAAGTGGGATTAGTGAACTGATCATTACCACCAAGTATCATCAAGATTTGGTGAAAAAATGTTTGCTGAGATTTCAGCAAACTAGTAGTTTTTTGGAAGCTTGGCAACCCCTTTCAAACAAAAGTGTTTTTCGCCAGTCTCTGCATGGGGTACTTCAAGAGGAAACAAACCATAGAGATAGAACTTAGAACTACTTCATTTTGTCAAGTTTCAAGGAGCTAGCACAAACCGTGTTTGATTTAGAATTCCAAACACAGCTATCTATGTTGGAGAAAACAGAGTGAAACCTAAAAATTCAAACAGTCACTGGAAACGAAAGCTTCAACCTAGAAGAATAAAATTTGGGCAGCCAAGTGGGATTAGTGAACTGATCATTACCACCAAGTATCATCAAGTTTTGGTGAAAAAATGTTTGCTGAGATTTCAGCAAACTAGTAGTTTTTTGGAAGCTTGGCAACCCCTTTCAAACGAAAGTGTTTTTCGCCAGTCTCTGCATGGGGTACTTCAAGAGGAAACAAACCATAGAGATAGAACTTAGAAATACTTCATTTGGTCAAGTTTCAAGGAGCTAGCACAAACCGTGTTTGATTTAGAATTCCAAACACAGCTATCTATGTTGGAGAAAACAGAGTGAAACCTAAAAATTCAAACAGTCACTGGAAACGAACGCTTGAACCTAGAAGAGTGAATGTTGGGCAGCCAAGTGGGATTAGTGAACTGATCATTACCACCAAGTATCATCAAGATTTGGTGAAAAAATGTTTGCTGAGATTTCAGCAAACTAGTAGTTTTTTGGAAGCATGGCAACCCCTTTCAAACGAAAGTGTTTTTCGCCAGTTTCTGCATGGGGTACTTCAAGAGGAAACAAACCATAGAGATAGAACTTAGAACTACTTCATTTGGTCAAGTTTCAAGGAGCTAGCACAAACCGTGTTTGATTTAGAGTTTCAAACACATCTATCTATATAGCAGAAAACAGAGTGAAACCTAAAAATTCAAAGTGTTACTGGTAACGAACGCTTGAACCTAGAAGAGTGAAAATTGGGCAGCCAAGTGGGCTTAGTGAACTGATCATTACCACCAAGTATCATCAAGATTTGGTGAAAAAATGTTTGCTGAGATTTCAGCAAACGAGTAGTTTTTTGGAAGCTTGGCAACCCCTTTCAAACGAAAGTGTTCTTCGCCAGTCTCTGCATGGGGTACTTCAAGAGGAAACAAACCATAGAGATAGAACTTAGAACTACTTCATTTGGTCAAGTTTCAAGGAGCTAGCACAAACCGTGTTTGATTTAGAATTCCAAACACAACTATCTATGTTGGAGAAAACAGAATGAAACCTAAAAATTCAAACAGTCACTGGAAACGAAAGCTTCAACCTAGAAGAATAAAATTTGGACAGCCAAGTGGGATTAGTGAGCTGATCATTACCACCAAGTATCATCAAGATTTGGTGAAAAAATGTTTGCTGAGATTTCAGCAAACTAGTAGTTTTTTGGAAGCTTGGCAACCCCTTTCAAACGAAAGTGTTTTTCGCCAGTCTCTGCATGGGGTACTTCAAGAGGAAAAAAACCATAGAGATAGAACTTAGAACTACTTCATTTGGTCAAGTTTCAAGGAGCTAGCACAAACCGTGTTTGATTTAGAGTTTCAAACACATCTATCTATATAGCAGAAAACAGAGTGAAACCTAAAATTTCAAAGTGTTACTGGAAACGAACGCTTGAACCTAGAAGAGTAAAAATTGGGCAGCCAAGTGGGCTTAGTGAACTGATCATTACCACCAAGTATCATCAAGTTTTGGTGAAAAAATGTTTGCTGAGATTTCAGCAAACTAGTAGTTTTTTGGAAGCTTGGCAACCCCTTTCAAACGAAAGTGTTTTTCGCCAGTCTCTGCATGGGGTACTTCAAGAGGAAACAAACCATAGAGATAGAACTTAGAACTACTTCATTTGGTCAAGTTTCAAGGAGCTAGCACAAACCGTGTTTGATTTAGAATTCCAAACACAGCTATCTATGTTGGAGAAAACAGAGTGAAACCTCAAAATTCAAACAGTCACTGGAAACGAAAGCTTCAACCTAGAAGAATAAAATTTAGTCAGCCAAGTGGGCTTAGTGAACTGATCATTACCACCAAGTATCATCAAGATTTGGTGAAAAAATGTTTGCTGAGATTTCAGCAAACGAGTAGTTTTTGGGAAGCTTGGCAACCCCTTTCAAACGAAAGTGTTCTTCGCCAGTCTCTGCATGGGGTACTTCAAGAGGAAACAAACCATAGAGATAGAACTTAGAACTACTTCATTTTGTCAAGTTTCACGGAGCTAGCACAAACCGTGTTTGATTTAGAGTTTCAAACACATCTATCTATATAGCAGAAAACAGAGTGAAACCTAAAAATTCAAACTGTTACTGGAAACGAACGCTTGAACCTAGAAGAGTGAAAGTCGGGCAGCCAAGTGGGATTAGTGAACTGATCATTACCACCAAGTATCATCAAGATTTGGTGAAAAAATGTTTGCTGAGATTTCAGCAAACTAGTAGTTTTTTGGAAGCTTGGCAACCCCTTTCAAACAAAAGTGTTTTTCGCCAGTCTCTGCATGGGGTACTTCAAGAGGAAACAAACCATAGAGATAGAACTTAGAACTACTTCATTTTGTCAAGTTTCAAGGAGCTAGCACAAACCGTGTTTGATTTAGAATTCCAAACACAGCTATCTATGTTGGAGAAAACAGAGTGAAACCTAAAAATTCAAACAGTCACTGGAAACGAAAGATTCAACCTAGAAGAATAAAATTTGGGCAGCCAAGTGGGATTAGTGAACTGATCATTACCACCAAGTATCATCAAGTTTTGGTGAAAAATGTTTGCTGAGATTTCAGCAAAATAGTAGTTTTTTGGAAGCTTGGCAACCCCTTTCAAACGAAAGTGTTTTTCGCCAGTCTCTGCATGGGGTACTTCAAGAGGAAACAAACCATAGAGATAGAACTTAGAAATACTTCATTTGGTCAAGTTTCAAGGAGCTAGCACAAACCGTGTTTGATTTAGAATTCCAAACACAGCTATCTATGTTGGAGAAAACAGAGTGAAACCTAAAAATTCAAACAGTCACTGGAAACGAACGCTTGAACCTAGAAGAGTGAATGTTGGGCAGCCAAGTGGGATTAGTGAACTGATCATTACCACCAAGTATCATCAAGATTTGGTGAAAAAATGTTTGCTGAGATTTCAGCAAACTAGTAGTTTTTTGGAAGCATGGCAACCCCTTTCAAACGAAAGTGTTTTTCGCCAGTTTCTGCATGGGGTACTTCAAGAGGAAACAAACCATAGAGATAGAACTTAGAACTACTTCATTTGGTCAAGTTTCAAGGAGCTAGCACAAACCGTGTTTGATTTAGAGTTTCAAACACATCTATCTATATAGCAGAAAACAGAGTGAAACCTAAAAATTCAAAGTGTTACTGGTAACGAACGCTTGAACCTAGAAGAGTGAAAATTGGGCAGCCAAGTGGGCTTAGTGAACTGATCATTACCACCAAGTATCATCAAGATTTGGTGAAAAAATGTTTGCTGAGATTTCAGCAAACGAGTAGTTTTTTGGAAGCTTGGCAACCCCTTTCAAACGAAAGTGTTCTTCGCCAGTCTCTGCATGGGGTACTTCAAGAGGAAACAAACCATAGAGATAGAACTTAGAACTACTTCATTTGGTCAAGTTTCAAGGAGCTAGCACAAACCGTGTTTGATTTAGAATTCCAAACACAACTATCTATGTTGGAGAAAACAGAATGAAACCTAAAATTTCAAACAGTCACTGGAAACGAAAGCTTCAACCTAGAAGAATAAAATTTGGACAGAAAAGTGGGATTAGTGAGCTGATCATTACCACCAAGTATCATCAAGATTTGGTGAAAAAATGTTTGCTGAGATTTCAGCAAACTAGTAGTTTTTTGGAAGCTTGGCAACCCTTTCAAACGAAAGTGTTTTTCGCCAGTCTCTGCATGGGGTACTTCAAGAGGAAAAAAACCATAGAGATAGAACTTAGAACTACTTCATTTTGTCAAGTTTCAAGGAGCTAGCACAAACCGTGTTTGATTTAGAGTTTCAAACACATCTATCTATATAGCAGAAAACAGAGTGAAACCTAAAATTTCAAAGTGTTACTGGAAACGAACGCTTGAACCTAGAAGAGTAATAATTGGGCAGCCAAGTGGGGCTTAGTTAACTGATCATTACCACCAAGTATCATCAAGTTTTGGTGAAAAAATGTTTGCTGAGATTTCAGCAAACTAGTAGTTTTTTGGAAGCTTGGCAACCCCTTTCAGACGAAAGTGTTTTTCGCCAGTCTCTGCATGGGGTACTTCAAGAGGAAACAAACCATAGAGATAGAACTTAGAACTACTTCATTTGGTCAAGTTTCAAGGAGCTAGCACAAACCGTGTTTGATTTAGAATTCCAAACACAGCTATCTATGTTGGAGAAAACAGAGTGAAACCTCAAAATTCAAACAGTCACTGGAAACGAAAGCTTCAACCTAGAAGAATAAAATTTGGGCAGCCAAGTGGGCTTAGTGAACTGATCATTACCACCAAGTATCATCAAGATTTGGTGAAAAAATGTTTGCTGAGATTTCAGCAAACGAGTAGTTTTTGGGAAGCTTGGCAACCCCTTTCAAACGAAAGTGTTCTTCGCCAGTCTCTGCATGGGGTACTTCAAGAGGAAACAAACCATAGAGATAGAACTTAGAACTACTTCATTTTGTCAAGTTTCACGGAGCTAGCACAAACCGTGTTTGATTTAGAGTTTCAAACACATCTATCTATATAGCAGAAAACAGAGAGAAACCTAAAAATTCAAACTGTTCCTGGAAACTAACGCTTGAACCTAGAAGAGTGAAAGTTAGGCAGCCAAGTGGGCTTAGTGAACTGATCATTACCACCAAGTATCATCAAGATTTGATGAAAAAATGTTTGCTGAGATTTCAGCAAACTAGTAGTTTTTTGGAAGCATGGCAACCCCTTTCAAACGAAAGTGTTTTTCGCCAGTTTCTGCATGGGGTACTTCAAGAGGAAACAAACCATAGAGATAGAACTTAGAACTACTTCATTTGGTCAAGTTTCAAGGAGCTAGCACAAACCGTGTTTGATTTAGAGATTCAAACACATCTATCTATATAGCAGAAAACAGAGTGAAACCTAAAAATTCAAAGTGTTACTGGAAACGAACGCTTGAACCTAGAAGAGTGAAAATTGGGCAGCCAAGTGGGCTTAGTGAACTGATCATTACCACCAAGTATCATCAAGATTTGGTGAAAAAATGTTTGCTGAGATTTCAGCAAACGAGTAGTTTTTTGGAAGCTTGGCAACCCCTTTCAAACGAAAGTGTTCTTCGCCAGTCTCTGCATGGGGTACTTCAAGAGGAAACAAACCATAGAGATAGAACTTAGAACTACTTCATTTTGTCAAGTTTCAAGGAGCTAGCACAAACCGTGTTTGATTTAGAGTTTCAAACACATCTATCTATATAGCAGAAAACAGAGTGAAACCTAAAAATTCAAACTGTTACTGGAAATGAACGCTTGAACCTAGAAGAGTGAAAGTTGGGCAGCCAAGTGGGATTAGTGAACTGATCATTACCACCAAGTATCATCAAGATTTGGTGAAAAAATGTTTGCTGAGATTTCAGCAAACTAGTAGTTTTTTGGAAGCATGGCAACCCCTTTCAAACGAAAGTGTTTTTCGCCAGTCTCTGCATGGGGTACTTCAAGAGGAAACAAACCATAGAGATAGAACTTAGAAATACTTCATTTGGTCAAGTTTCAAGGAGCTAGCACAAACCGTGTTTGATTTTGAATTCCAAACACAGCTATCTATGTTGCAGAAAACAGAGTGAAACCTAAAAATTCAAACAGTCACTGGAAACGAAAGCTTCAATTTAGAAGAATAAAATTTGGGCAGCCAAGTGGGCTTAGTGAACTGATCATTACCACCAAGTATCATCAAGATTTGGTGAAAAAATGTTTGCTGAGATTTCAGCAAACGAGTAGTTTTTGGGAAGCTTGGCAACCCTTTCAAACGAAAGTGTTCTTCGCCAGTCTCTGCATGGGGTACTTCAAGAGGAAGCAAACCATAGAGATAGAACTTAGAACTACTTCATTTTGTCAAGTTTCACGGAGCTAGCACAAACCGAGTTTGATTTAGAATTCCAAACACAGCTATCTATGTTGGAGAAAACAGAGTGAAACCTAAAAATTCAAACAGTCACTGGAAACGAAAGATTCAACCTAGAAGAATAAAATTTGGGCAGCCAAGTGGGATTAGTGAACTGATCATTACCACCAAGTATCATCAAGTTTTGGTGAAAAAATGTTTGCTGAGATTTCAGCAAACTAGTAGTTTTTTGGAAGCTTGGCAACCCCTTTCAAACGAAAGTGTTTTTCGCCAGTCTCTGCATGGGGTACTTCAAGAGGAAACAAACCATACAGAGAGAACTTAGAAATACTTCATTTGGTCAAGTTTCAAGGAGCTAGCACAAACCGTGTTTGATTTAGAATTCCAAACACAGCTATCTATGTTGGAGAAAACAGAGTGAAACCTAAAAATTCAAACAGTCACTGGAAACGAACGCTTGAACCTAGAAGAGTGAATGTTGGGCAGCCAAGTGGGATTAGTGAACTGATCATTACCACCAAGTATCATCAAGATTTGGTGAAAAAAATGTTTGCTGAGATTTCAGCAACCTAGTAGTTTTTTGGAAGCTTGGCAACCCCTTTCAAACGAAAGTGTTCTTCGCCAGTCTCTGCATTTGGTACTTCAAGAGGAAAAAAACCATAGAGATAGAACTTAGAACTACTTCATTTTGTCAAGTTTCACGGAGCTAGCACAAACCGTGTTTGATTTAGAGTTTCAAACACATCTATCTATATAGCAGAAAACAGAGAGAAACCTAAAAATTCAAACTGTTCCTGGAAACGAACGCTTGAACCTAGAAGAGTGAAAGTTGGGCAGCCAAGTGGGATTAGTGAACTGATCATTACCACCAAGTATCATCAAGATTTGGTGAAAAAATGTTTGCTGATATTTCAGCAAACTAGTAGTTTTTTGGAAGCTTGGCAACCCCTTTCAAACGAAAGTGTTCTTCGCAGTCTCTGCATGGGGTACTTCAAGAGGAAACAAACCATAGAGATAGAACTTAGAACTACTTCATTTTGTCAAGTTTCACGGAGCTAGCACAAACCGTTTTTGATTTAGAGTTTCAAACACATCTATCTATATAGCAGAAAACAGAGTGAAACCTAAAATTTCAAAGTGTTACTGGAAACGAACGCTTGAACCTAGAAGAGTAAAAATTGGGCAGCCAAGTGGGCTTAGTGAACTGATCATTACCACCAAGTATCATCAAGTTTTGGTGAAAAATGTTTGCTGAGATTTCAGCAAACTAGTAGTTTTTTGGAAGCTTGGCAACCCCTTTCAAACGAAAGTGTTTTTCGCCAGTCTCTGCATGGGGTACTTCTAGAGGAAACAAACCATAGAGATAGAACTTAGAACTACTTCATTTGGTCAAGTTCAAGGAGCTAGCACAAACCGTGTTTGATTTAGAATTCCAAACACAGCTATCTATGTTGGAGAAAACAGAGTGAAACCTCAAAATTCAAACAGTCACTGGAAACGAAAGCTTCAACCTAGAAGAATAAAATTTAGTCAGCCAAGTGGGCTTAGTGAACTGATCATTACCACCAAGTATCATCAAGATTTGGTGAAAAAATGTTTGCTGAGATTTCAGCAAACGAGTAGTTTTTGGGAAGCTTGGCAACCCCTTTCAAACGAAAGTGTTCTTCGCCAGTCTCTGCATGGGGTACTTCAAGAGGAAACAAACCATAGAGATAGAACTTAGAACTACTTCATTTTGTCAAGTTTCACGGAGCTAGCACAAACCGTGTTTGATTTAGAGTTTCAAACACATCTATCTATATAGCAGAAAACAGAGTGAAACCTAAAAATTCAAACTGTTACTGGAAACGAACGCTTGAACCTAGAAGAGTGAAAGTCGGGCAGCCAAGTGGGATTAGTGAACTGATCATTACCACCAAGTATCATCAAGATTTGGTGAAAAAATGTTTGCTGAGATTTCAGCAAACTAGTAGTTTTTTGGAAGCTTGGCAACCCCTTTCAAACAAAAGTGTTTTTCGCCAGTCTCTGCATGGGGTACTTCAAGAGGAAACAAACCATAGAGATAGAACTTAGAACTACTTCATTTTGTCAAGTTTCAAGGAGCTAGCACAAACCGTGTTTGATTTAGAATTCCAAACACAGCTATCTATGTTGGAGAAAACAGAGTGAAACCTAAAAATTCAAACAGTCACTGGAAACGAAAGATTCAACCTAGAAGAATAAAATTTGGGCAGCCAAGTGGGATTAGTGAACTGATCATTACCACCAAGTATCATCAAGTTTTGGTGAAAAATGTTTGCTGAGATTTCAGCAAAATAGTAGTTTTTTGGAAGCTTGGCAACCCCTTTCAAAACGAAAGTGTTTTTCGCCAGTCTCTGCATGGGGTACTTCAAGAGGAAACAAACCATAGAGATAGAACTTAGAAATACTTCATTTGGTCAAGTTTCAAGGAGCTAGCACAAACCGTGTTTGATTTAGAATTCCAAACACAGCTATCTATGTTGGAGAAAACAGAGTGAAACCTAAAAATTCAAACAGTCACTGGAAACGAACGCTTGAACCTAGAAGAGTGAATGTTGGGCAGCCAAGTGGGATTAGTGAACTGATCATTACCACCAAGTATCATCAAGATTTGGTGAAAAAATGTTTGCTGAGATTTCAGCAAACTAGTAGTTTTTTGGAAGCATGGCAACCCTTTCAAACGAAAGTGTTTTTCGCCAGTTTCTGCATGGGGTACTTCAAGAGGAAACAAACCATAGAGATAGAACTTAGAACTACTTCATTTGGTCAAGTTTCAAGGAGCTAGCACAAACCGTGTTTGATTTAGAGTTTCAAACACATCTATCTATATAGCAGAAAACAGAGTGAAACCTAAAATTCAAAGTGTTACTGGTAACGAACGCTTGAACCTAGAAGAGTGAAAATTGGGCAGCCAAGGTGGGCTTAGTGAACTGATCATTACCACCAAGTATCATCAAGATTTGGTGAAAAAATGTTTGCTGA
>NW_027515212.1:0-48575 GCF_048772815.1 Callospermophilus lateralis
GTGTTACTGGAAACGAACGATTGAACCTAGAAGAGTAAAAATTGGGCAGCCAAGTGGGCTTAGTGAGCTGATCATTACCACCAAGTATCATCAAGATTTGGTGAAAAAATGTTTGCTGAGATTTCAGCAAACTAGTAGTTTTTTGGAAGCTTGGCAACCCCTTTCAAACGAAAGTGTTTTTCGCCAGTCTCTGCATGGGGTACTTCAAGAGGATACAAACCATAGAGATAGAACTTAGAACTACTTCATTTGATCAAGTTTCAAGGAGCTAGCACAAACCGTGTTTGATTTAGAATTCCAAACACAGCTATCTATATATGAGAAAACAGAGTGAATCCTAAAAATTCAAACTGTTACTGGAAACGAATGCTTCAACCTAGAAGAATAAAAATTGGGCAGCCAATTGGGATTAGTGAACTGATCATTACCACCAAGTATCATCAAGATTTGGTGAAAAAATGTTTGCTGAGATTTCAGAAAACTAGTAGTTTTTTGGAAGCTTATCAACCCCTTTCAAACGAAAGTGTTTTTCGCCAGTCTCTGCATGGGGTACTTCAAGAGGAAACAAACCATAGAGATAGAACTTAGAACTACTTACTTTGTCAAGTTTCACGGAGCTAGCACAAACCGTGTTTGATTTAGAGTTTCAAACACATCTATCTATATAGCAGAAAACAGAGTGAAACCTAAAAATTCAAAGTGTTACTGGAAATGAACGCTTGAACCTAGAAGAATAAAAATTGGGCAGCCAAGTGGGATTAGTGAACTGATCATTACCACCAAGTATCATCAAGATTTGGTGAAAAAATGTTTGCTGAGATTTCAGCAAACTAGTAGTTTTTTGGAAGCTTGGCAACCCCTTTCAAACGAAAGTGTTTTTCGCCAGTCTCTGCATGGGGTACTTCAAGAGGAAACAAATCATAGAGATAGAACTTAGAACTTCTTCATTTGGTCAAGTTTCAAGGAGCTAACACAAACCGTGTTTGATTTAGAGTTTCAAACACATCTATCTATATAGCAGAAAACAGAGTGAAACCTAAAAATTCAAAGGGTTACTGGAAACGAACGCTTGAACCTAGAAGAGTGAAAGTTGTGCAGCCAGGTGGGCTTAGTGAGCTGATCATTACCACCAAGTATCATCAAGATTTGGTGAAAAAATGTTTGCTGAGATTTCATCAAACTAGTAGTTTTTTGGAAGCTTGGCAACCCCTTTCAAACGAAAGTGTTTTTCGCCAGTCTCTGCATGGGGTACTTCAAGAGGAAACAAACCATAGAGATTGAACTTAGAACTACTTCATTTGGTCAAGTTTCAAGGAGCTAGCACAAACCGTGTTTGATTTAGAGTTTCAAACACATCTATCTATATAGCAGAAAACAGAGTGAAACCTAAAAATTCAAAGTGTTACTGGAAAGGAACGCTTGAACCTAGAAGAGTGAAAGTTGGGCAGCCAAGTGGGATTAGTGAACTGATCATTACCACCAAGTATCATCAAGTTTTGGTGAAAAAATGTTTGCTGAGATTTCATCAAACTAGTAGTTTTTTGGAAGCTTGGCAACCCCTTTCAAACGAAAGTGTTTTTCGCCAGTCTCTGCATGGGGTACTTCAAGAGGAAACAAACCATAGAGATAGAACTTAGAACTACTTCATTTGGTCAAGTTTCAAGGAGCTAGCACAAACCGTGTTTGATTTAGAATTCCAAACACAGCTATCTATGTATGAGAAAACAGAGTGAAACCTAAAAATTCAAACTCTTACTGGAAACGAATGCTTCAACCTAGAAGAATAAATATTGGGCAGCCAAGTGGGATTAGTGAACTGATCATTACCACCAAGTATCATCAAGATTTGGTGAAAAAATGTTTGCTGAGATTTCAGCAAACTAGTAGTTTTTTGGAAGCTTGGCCACCCCTTTCAAACGAAAGTGTTTTTCGCCAGTCTCTGCATGGTGTACTTCAAGAGGAAACATACCATAGAGATGGAACATAGAACTACTTCATTTGGTAAAGTTTCAAGGAGCTAGCACAAACCGTGTTTGATTTAGAGTTTCAAACACATCTATCTATATAGCAGAAAACAGAGTAAAACCTAAAAATTCAAAGTGTTACAGGAAACGAACGCTTGAATCTAGAATAGTATAAATTGGGCAGCCAAGTGGGCTTAGTGAACTGATCATTACCACCAAGTATCATCAAGATTTGGTGAAAAAATGTTTGCTGAGATTTCAGCAAACTAGTAGTTTTTTGGAAGCTTGGCAACCCCTTTCAAACGAAAGTGGTTTTCGCCAGTCTCTGCATGGGGTACTTCAAGAGGAAACAAACCATAGAGATAGAACTTAGGAGTACTTCATTTTGTCAAGTTTCACGGAGCTAGCACAAACCGTGTTTGATTTAGAGTTTCAAACACATCTATCTATATAGCAGAAAACAGAGTGAAACCTAAAAATTCAAAGTGTTACTGGAAACGAACGCTTGAACCTAGAAGAGTGAAAGTTGGGCAGCCAAGTGGGATTAGTGAACTGATCATTACCACCGAGTATCATCAAGATTATGTGAAAAAATGTTTGCTGAGATTTCAGCAAACTAGTAGTTTTTTGGAAGCTTGGCAACCCCTTTCAAACGAAAGTGTTTTTCGCCAGTCTCTGCATGGGGTACTTCAAGAGGAAACAAACCATAGAGATAGAACTTAGAACTACTTCATTTGGTCAAGTTTCAAGGAGCTAGCACAAACCATGTTTGATTTAGAATTCCAAACACAGCTATCTATGTAGGAGAAAACAGAGTGAAACCTAAAAATTCAAACTGTTACTGGAAACGAATGCTTCAACCTAGAAGAATAAAAATTGGGCAGCCAAGTGGGATTAGTGAACTGATCATTACCACCAAGTATCATCAAGATTTGGTGAAAAAAGGTTTGCTGAGATTTCAGCAAACTAGTAGTTTTTTGGAAGCTTGGCAACCCCTTTCAAACGAAAGTGTTTTTCGCCAGTCTCTGCATGGGGTACTTCAAGAGGAAACAAACCATAGAGATAGAACTTAGAACTACTTCATTTGGTCAAATTTCAAGGAGCTAGCACAAACCGTGTTTGATTTAGAGTTTCAAACACATCTATCTATATAGCAGAAAACAGAGTGAAACCTAAAAATTCAAAGTGTTACTGGAAACGAATGCTTCAACCTAGAAGAATAAAAATTGGGCAGCCAAGTGGGATTAGTGAACTGATCATTACCACCAAGTATCATTAAGATTTGGAGAAAAAAGTTTTGCTGAGATTTCAGCAAACTAGTAGTTTTTTGGAAGCTTGGCCACCCCTTTCAAACGAAAGTGTTTTTCGCCAGTCTCTGCATGGTGTACTTCAAGAGGAAACAAACCGTAGAGATGGAACATAGAACTACTTCATTTGGTAACGTTTCAAGGAGCTAGCACAAACCGTGTTTGATTTAGAGTTTCAAACACATCTATCTATAAAGCAGAAAACAGAGTGAAACCTAAAAATTCAAAGTGTTACTGGAAACGAACGCTTGAACCTAGAAGAGTAAAAATTGGGCAGCCAAGTGGGCTTAGTGAGCTGATCATTACCACCAAGTATCATCAAGATTTGGTGAAAAAATGTTTGCTGAGATTTCAGCAAACTAGTAGTTTTTTGGAAGCTTGGCAACCCCTTTCAAACGAAAGTGTTTTTCGCCAGTCTCTGCATGGGGTACTTCAAGAGGATACAAACCATAGAGATAGAACTTAGAACTACTTCATTTGATCAAGTTTCAAGGAGCTAGCACAAACCGTGTTTGATTTAGAATTCCAAACACAGCTATCTATATATGAGAAAACAGAGTGAATCCTAAAAATTCAAACTGTTACTGGAAACGAATGCTTCAACCTAGAAGAATAAAAATTGGGCAGCCAATTGGGATTAGTGAACTGATCATTACCACCAAGTATCATCAAGATTTGGTGAAAAAATGTTTGCTGAGATTTCAGAAAACTAGTAGTTTTTTGGAAGCTTATCAACCCCTTTCAAACGAAAGTGTTTTTCGCCAGTCTCTGCATGGGGTACTTCAAGAGGAAACAAACCATAGAGACAGAACTTAGAACTACTTACTTTGTCAAGTTTCACGGAGCTAGCACAAACCGTGTTTGATTTAGAGTTTCAAACACATCTATCTATATAGCAGAAAACAGAGTGAAACCTAAAAATTCAAAGTGTTACTGGAAATGAACGCTTGAACCTAGAAGAATAAAAATTGGGCAGCCAAGTGGGATTAGTGAACTGATCATTACCACCAAGTATCATCAAGATTTGGTGAAAAAATGTTTGCTGAGATTTCAGCAAACTAGTAGTTTTTTGGAAGCTTGGCAACCCCTTTCAAACGAAAGTGTTTTTCGCCAGTCTCTGCATGGGGTACTTCAAGAGGAAACAAATCATAGAGATAGAACTTAGAACTTCTTCATTTGGTCAAGTTTCAAGGAGCTAACACAAACCGTGTTTGATTTAGAGTTTCAAACACATCTATCTATATAGCAGAAAACAGAGTGAAACCTAAAAATTCAAAGGGTTACTGGAAACGAACGCTTGAACCTAGAAGAGTGAAAGTTGTGCAGCCAGGTGGGCTTAGTGAGCTGATCATTACCACCAAGTATCATCAAGATTTGGTGAAAAAATGTTTGCTGAGATTTCATCAAACTAGTAGTTTTTTGGAAGCTTGGCAACCCCTTTCAAACGAAAGTGTTTTTCGCCAGTCTCTGCATGGGGTACTTCAAGAGGAAACAAACCATAGAGATTCAACTTAGAACTACTTCATTTGGTCAAGTTTCAAGGAGCTAGCACAAACCGTGTTTGATTTAGAGTTTCAAACACATCTATCTATATAGCAGAAAACAGAGTGAAACCTAAAAATTCAAAGTGTTACTGGAAAGGAACGCTTGAACCTAGAAGAGTGAAAGTTGGGCAGCCAAGTGGGATTAGTGAACTGATCATTACCACCAAGTATCATCAAGTTTTGGTGAAAAAATGTTTGCTGAGATTTCATCAAACTAGTAGTTTTTTGGAAGCTTGGCAACCCCTTTCAAACGAAAGTGTTTTTCGCCAGTCTCTGCATGGGGTACTTCAAGAGGAAACAAACCATAGAGATAGAACTTAGAACTACTTCATTTGGTCAAGTTTCAAGGAGCTAGCACAAACCGTGTTTGATTTAGAATTCCAAACACAGCTATCTATGTATGAGAAAACAGAGTGAAACCTAAAAATTCAAACTGTTACTGGAAACGAATGCTTCAACCTAGAAGAATAAATATTGGGCAGCCAAGTGGGATTAGTGAACTGATCATTACCACCAAGTATCATCAAGATTTGGTGAAAAAATGTTTGCTGAGATTTCAGCAAACTAGTAGTTTTTTGGAAGCTTGGCCACCCCTTTCAAACGAAAGTGTTTTTCGCCAGTCTCTGCATGGTGTACTTCAAGAGGAAACATACCATAGAGATGGAACATAGAACTACTTCATTTGGTAAAGTTTCAAGGAGCTAGCACAAACCGTGTTTGATTTAGAGTTTCAAACACATCTATCTATATAGCAGAAAACAGAGTAAAACCTAAAAATTCAAAGTGTTACAGGAAACGAACGCTTGAATCTAGAATAGTATAAATTGGGCAGCCAAGTGGGCTTAGTGAACTGATCATTACCACCAAGTATCATCAAGATTTGGTGAAAAAATGTTTGCTGAGATTTCAGCAAACTAGTAGTTTTTTGGAAGCTTGGCAACCCCTTTCAAACGAAAGTGGTTTTCGCCAGTCTCTGCATGGGGTACTTCAAGAGGAAACAAACCATAGAGATAGAACTTAGGAGTACTTCATTTTTTCAAGTTTCACGGAGCTAGCACAAACCGTGTTTGATTTAGAGTTTCAAACACATCTATCTATATAGCAGAAAACAGAGTGAAACCTAAAAATTCAAAGTGTTACTGGAAACGAACGCTTGAACCTAGAAGAGTGAAAGTTGGGCAGCCAAGTGGGATTAGTGAACTGATCATTACCACCGAGTATCATCAAGATTATGTGAAAAAATGTTTGCTGAGATTTCAGCAAACTAGTAGTTTTTTGGAAGCTTGGCAACCCCTTTCAAACGAAAGTGTTTTTCGCCAGTCTCTGCATGGGGTACTTCAAGAGGAAACAAACCATAGAGATAGAACTTAGAACTACTTCATTTGGTCAAGTTTCAAGGAGCTAGCACAAACCATGTTTGATTTAGAATTCCAAACACAGCTATCTATGTAGGAGAAAACAGAGTGAAACCTAAAAATTCAAACTGTTACTGGAAACGAATGCTTCAACCTAGAAGAATAAAAATTGGGCAGCCAAGTGGGATTAGTGAACTGATCATTACCACCAAGTATCATCAAGATTTGGTGAAAAAAGTTTGCTGAGATTTCAGCAAACTAGTAGTTTTTTGGAAGCTTGGCAACCCCTTTCAAACGAAAGTGTTTTTCGCCAGTCTCTGCATGGGGTACTTCAAGAGGAAACAAACCATAGAGATAGAACTTAGAACTACTTCATTTGGTCAAGTTTCAAGGAGCTAGCACAAACCGTGTTTGATTTAGAGTTTAAAACACATCTATCTATATAGCAGAAAACAGAGTGAAACCTAAAAATTCAAAGTGTTACTGGAAACGAAAGCTTGAACCTAGAAGAGTGAAAGTTGGGCAGCCAAGTTAGATTAGGGAACTGATCATTACCACCAAGTATCATGAAGATTTGGTGAAAAAAGGTTTGCTGAGATTTCAGCAAACTAGTAGTTTTTTGGAAGCTTGGCAACCCCTTTCAAACGAAAGTGTTTTTCGCCAGTCTCTGCATGGGGTACTTCAAGAGGAAACAAACCATAGAGATTGAACTTAGAACTACTTCATTTGGTCAAGTTTCAAGGAGCTAGCACAAACCGTGTTTGATTTAGAGTTTCAAACACATCTATCTATATAGCAGAAAACAGAGTGAAACCTAAAAATTCAAAGTGTTACTGGAAACGAACGCTTGAACCTAGAAGAGTGAAAGTTGGGCAGCCAAGTGGGATTAGTGAACTGATCATTACCACCAAGTATCATCAAGATTTGGTGAAAAAATGTTTGCTGAGATTTCAGCAAACTAGTAGTATTTTGGAAGCTTGGCAACCCCTTTCAAACGAAAGTGTTATTCGCCAGTCTCTGCATGGGGTACTTCAAGAGGAAACAAACCATAGAGATAGAACTTAGAACTACTTCATTTGGTCAAGTTTCAAGGAGCTAGCACAAACCGTGTTTGATTTAGAATTCCAAACACAGCTATCTATGTATGAGAAAACAGAGTGAAACCTAAAAATTCAAACTGTTACTAGAAACAAATGCTTCAACCTAGAAGAATAAATATTGGGCAGCCAAGTGGGATTAGTGAACTGATCATTACCACCAAGTATCATCAAGATTTGGTGAAAAAAGTTTTGCTGAGATTTCAGCAAACTAGTAGTTTTTTGGAAGCTTGGCCACCCCTTTCAAACGAAAGTGTTTTTCGCCAGTCTCTGCATGGTGTACTTCAAGAAGAAACAAACCATAGAGATGGAACATAGAACTACTTCATTTGGTAAAGTTTCAAGGAGCTAGCACAAACCGTGTTTGATTTAGAGTTTCAAACACATCTATCTATATAGCAGAAAACAGAGTGAAACCTAAAAATTCAAAGTGTTACAGGAAACGAACGCTTGAACCTAGAATAGTATAAATTGGGCAGCCAAGTGGGCTTAGTGAACTGATCATTACCACCAAGTATCATCAAGATTTGGTGAAAAAATGTTTGCTGAGATTTCTGCAAACTAGTAGTTTTTTGGAAGCTTGGCAACCCCTTTCAAAAGAAAGTGTTTTCGCCAGTCTCTGCATGGTGTACTTCTAGAGGAAACAAACCATAGAGACTACTTCATTTGCTAAAGTTTCAAGGAGCTAGCACAAACAGTGTTTGATTTAGAGTTTCAAACACATCTATCTATATAGCAGAAAACAGAGTGAAACCTAAAAATTCAAAGTGTTTCTGGAAACGAACGCTTGAACCTAGAAGAGTAAAAATTGGGCAGCCAAGTGGGCTTAGTGAACTGATCATTACCACCAAGTATCATCAAGATTTGGTGAAAAAATGTTTGCTGAGATTTCAGCAAACTAGTATTTTTTTGGAAGCTTGGCAACCCCTTTCAAACGAAAGTGTTTTTCACCAGTCTCTGCATGAGGTACTTCAAGAGGAAACAAACCATAGAGATAGAACTTAGAACTACTTCATTTGGTCAAGTTTCAAAAAGCTAGCACAAACCGTGTTTGATTTAGAGTTTCAAACACATCTATCTATATAGCAGAAAACAGAGTGAAACCTAAAAATTCAAAGTGTTACTGGAAACGAATGCTTGAACCTAGAAGAGTGAAAGATGGGCAGCCAAGTGGGATTAGTGAACTGATCATTACCACCAAGTATCATCAAGTTTTGGTGAAAAAATGTTTGCTGAGATTTCAGCAAACTAGTAGTTTTTTGGAAGCTTGGCAACCCCTTTCAAACGAAAGTGTTTTTCGCCAGTCTCTGCATGGGGTACTTCAAGAGGAAACAAACCATAGAGATAGAACTTAGAACTACTTCATTTGGTCAAGTTTCAAAGAGCTAGCACAAACCGTGTTTGATTTAGAGTTTCAAACACATCTGTCTATATAGCAGAAAACAGAGTGAAACCAAAAAATTCAAAGTGTTACTGGAAACGAACGCTTGAACCTAGAAGAGTGAAAGTTGGGCTGCCAATTGGGATTAGTGAACTGATCATTACCACCAAGTATCATCAAGATTTGGTGAAAAAATGTTTGCTGAGATTTCAGCAAACTAGTAGTTTTTTGGAAGCTTGGCAACCCCTTTCAAATGAAAGTGTTTTTCGCCAGTCTCTGCATGGGGTACTTCAAGAGGAAACAAACCATAGAGATAGAACTTAGAACTACTTCATTTGGTCAAGTTTCAAGGAGCTAGCACAAACCATGTTTGATTTAGAATTCCAAACACAGCTATCTATGTAGGAGAAAACAGAGTGAAACCTAAAAATTCAAACTGTTACTGGAAACGAATGCTTCAACCTAGAAGAAGAAAAATTGGGCAGCCAAGTGGGATTAGTGAACTGATCATTACCACCAAGTATCATCAAGATTTGGTGAAAAAAGGTTTGCTGAGATTTCAGCAAACTAGTAGTTTTTTGGAAGCTTGGCAACCCCTTTCAAACGAAAGTGTTTTTCGCCAGTCTCTGCATGGGGTACTTCAAGAGGAAACAAACCATAAAGATAGAACTTAGGACTACTTCATTTTGTCAAGTTTCACGGAGCTAGCACAAACCATGTTTGATTTAGAGTTTCAAACACATCTATCTATATAGCAGAAAACAGAGTGAAACCTAAAAATTCAAAGTGTTACTGGAAACGAACGCTTGAACCTAGAAGAGTAAAAATTGGGCAGCCAAGTGGGCTTAGTGAACTGATCATTACCACCAAGTATCATCAAGATTTGGTGAAAAAATGTTTGCTGAGATTTCAGCAAACTAGTAGTTTTTTGGAAGCTTGGCAACCCCTTTCAAACGAAAGTGTTTTTCGCCAGTCTCTGCATGGGGTACTTCAAAAGGAAACAAACCATAGAGATAGAACTTTGAACTACTTCATTTGGTAAAGTTTCAAGGAGCTAGCACAAACCGTGTTTGATTTAGAGTTTCAAACACATCTATCTATATAGCAGAAAACAGAGTGAAACCTAAAAATTCAAAGTGTTACTGGAAACGAACGCTTGAACCTAGAAGAGTGAAAGTTGGGCAGCCAAATGGGATTAGTGAAATGATCATTACCACCAAGTATCATCAAGTTTTGGTGAAAAAATGTTTGCTGAGATTTCAGCAAACTAGTAGTTTTTTGGAAGCTTGGCAACCCCTTTCAAACGAAAGTGTTTTTCGCCAGTCTCTGCATGGGGTAATTCAAGAGGAAACAAACCATAGAGATAGAACTTAGAACTACTTCATTTGGTCAAGTTTCAAGGAGCTAGCACAAACCATGTTTGATTTAGAATTCCAAACACAGCTATCTATGTAGGAGAAAACAGAGTGAAAAATAAAAATTCAAACTGTTACTCTAAACGAATGCTTCAAACTAGAAGAATAAAAATTGGGCAGCCAAGTGGGATTAGTGAACTGATCATTACCACCAAGTATCATCAAGATTTGGTGAAAAAATGTTTGCTGAGATTTCAGAAAAATTGTAGTTTTTTGGAAGCTTGGCCACCCCTTTCAAACGAAAGTGTTTTTCGCCAGTCTCTGCATGGTGTACTTCAAGAGGAAACAAACCATAGAGATGGAACATAGAACTACTTCATTTGGTAAAGTTTCAAGGAGCTAGCACAAACCGTGTTTGATTTAGAGTTTCAAACACATCTATCTATATAGCAGAAAACAGAGTGAAACCTAAAAATTCAAAGTGTTACTGGAAACGAACGCTTGAACCTAGAAGAATAAAAATTGGGCAGCCAAGTGGGATTAGTGAACTGATCATTACCACCAAGTATCATCAAGATTTGGTGAAAAAATGTTTGCTGAGATTTCAGCAAACTAGTAGGTTTTTGGAAGCTTGGCAACCCCTTTCAAACGAAAGTGTTTTTCGCCAGTCTCTGCATGGGGTACTTCAAGAGGAAACAAACCATAGAGATAGAACTTAGAACTACTTCATTTGGTCAAGTTTCAAGGAGGTAGCACAAACCGTGTTTGATTTAGAATTCTAAACAGAGCTATCTATGTATGAGAAAACAGAGTGAAACATAAAATTCAAACTGTTACTGGAAACGAATGCTTCAACGTAGAAGAATAAAAATTGGGCAGCCAAGTGGGCTTAGTGAACTGATCATTACCACCAAGTATCATCAAGATTTGGTGAAAAAAGTTTTGCTGAGATTTCAGCAAACTAGTAGTTTTTTGGAAGCTTGGCCACCCCTTTCAAACGAAAGTGTTTTTCCCCAGTCTCTGCATGGTGTACTTCAAGAGGAAACAAACCATAGAGATGGAACATAGAACTACTTCATTTGGTAAAGTTTAAAGGAGCTAGCACAAACCGTGTTTGATTTAGAGTTTCAAACACATCTATCTATATAGCAGAAAACAGAGTGAAACCTAAAAATTCAAACTGTTACAGGAAACGAACGCTTGAACCTAGAAGAGTAAAAATTGGGCAGCCAAGAGGGCTTAGTGAACTGATCATTACCACCAAGTATCATCAAGATTTGGTGAAAAAATGTTTGCTGAGATTTCAGCAAACTAGTTGTTTTTTGGAAGCTTGGCAAACCCTTTCAAAAAAAAGTGTTTTTCGCCAGTCTCTGTATGGGGTACTTCAAGAGGAAACAAATCATAGAGATAGAACTTAGAACTACTTCATTTGGTCAAGTTTCAAGGAGCTAGCACAAACCGTTTTTGATTTAGAGTTTCAAACACATCTATCTATATAGCAGAAAACATAGTGAAACCTAAAAATTCAAAGTGTTACTCGAAACGAATGCTTGAACCTAGAAGAGTGAAAGTTGGGCAGCCAAGTGGAATTAGTGAACTGGTCATTACCACCAAGTATCATCGAGATTTGGTGAAAAAATGTTTGCTGAGATTTCAGCAAACTAGTAGTTTTTTGGAAGCTTGGCCACCCCTTTCAAACGAAAGTGTTTTTCGCCAGTCTCTGCAAGGTGTACTTCAAGAGGAAACAAACCATAGAGACTACTTCATTTGATAAAGATTCAAGGAGCTAGCACAAACCGTGTTTGATTTAGAGTTTCAAACACATCTATCTATATAGCAGAAAACAGAGTGAAACCTAAAAATTCAAAGTGTTACTGGAAACGAATGCTTGAACCTAGAAGAGTGAAAGTTGGGGAGCCAAGTGGGATTAGTGAACTGACCATTACAACCAAGTATCATCAAGTTTTGGTGAAAAAATGTTTGCTGAGATTTCAGCAAACTAGTAGTTTTTTGGAAGCTTGGCAACCCCTTTCAAACGAAAGTGTTTTTCGCCAGTCTCTGCATGGTGTACTTCAAGAAGAAACAAACCATAGAGATGGAACATAGAACTACTTCATTTGGTAAAGTTTCAAGGAGCTAGCACAAACCGTGTTTGATTTAGAGTTTCAAACACATCTATCTATATAGCAGACAACAGAGTGAAACCTAAAAATTCAAAGTGTTACAGGAAACGAACGCTTGAACCTAGAATAGTATAAATTGGGCAGCCAAGTGGGCTTAGTGAACTGATCATTACCACCAAGTATCATCAAGATTTGGTGAAAAAATGTTTGCTGAGATTTCTGCAAACTAGTAGTTTTTTGGAAGCTTGGCAACCCCTTTCAAAAGAAAGTGTTTTTCGCCAGTCTCTGCATGGTGTACTTCTAGAGGAAACAAACCATAGAGACTACTTCATTTGCTAAAGTTTCAAGGAGCTAGCACAAACAGTGTTTGATTTAGAGTTTCAAACACATCTATCTATATAGCAGAAAACAGAGTGAAACCTAAAAATTCAAAGTGTTTCTGGAAACGAACGCTTGAACCTAGAAGAGTAAAAATTGGGCAGCCAAGTGGGCTTAGTGAACTGATCATTACCACCAAGTATCATCAAGATTTGGTGAAAAAATGTTTGCTGAGATTTCAGCAAACTAGTATTTTTTTGGAAGCTTGGCAACCCCTTTCAAACGAAAGTGTTTTTCACCAGTCTCTGCATGAGGTACTTCAAGAGGAAACAAACCATAGAGATAGAACTTAGAACTACTTCATTTGGTCAAGTTTCAAAAAGCTAGCACAAACCGTGTTTGATTTAGAGTTTCAAACACATCTATCTATATAGCAGAAAAAAGAGTGAAACCTAAAAATTCAAAGTGTTACTGGAAACGAATGCTTGAACCTAGAAGAGTGAAAGATGGGCAGCCAAGTGGGATTAGTGAACTGATCATTACCACCAAGTATCATCAAGTTTTGGTGAAAAAATGTTTGCTGAGATTTCAGCAAACTAGTAGTTTTTTGGAAGCTTGGCAACCCCTTTCAAACGAAAGTGTTTTTCGCCAGTCTCTGCATGGGGTACTTCAAGAGGAAACAAACCATAGAGATAGAACTTAGAACTACTTCATTTGGTCAAGTTTCAAGGAGCTAGCACAAACCGTGTTTGATTTAGAGTTTCAAACACATCTGTCTATATAGCAGAAAACAGAGTGAAACCAAAAAATTCAAAGTGTTACTGGAAACGAACGCTTGAACCTAGAAGAGTGAAAGTTGGGCTGCCAATTGGGATTAGTGAACTGATCATTACCACCAAGTATCATCAAGATTTGGTGAAAAAATGTTTGCTGAGATTTCAGCAAACTAGTAGTTTTTTGGAAGCTTGGCAACCCCTTTCAAATGAAAGTGTTTTTCGCCAGTCTCTGCATGGGGTACTTCAAGAGGAAACAAACCATAGAGATAGAACTTAGAACTACTTCATTTGGTCAAGTTTCAAGGAGCTAGCACAAACCATGTTTGATTTAGAATTCCAAACACAGCTATCTATGTAGGAGAAAACAGAGTGAAACCTAAAAATTCAAACTGTTACTGGAAACGAATGCTTCAACCTAGAAGAATAAAAATTGGGCAGCCAAGTGGGATTAGTGAACTGATCATTACCACCAAGTATCATCAAGATTTGGTGAAAAAAGGTTTGCTGAGATTTCAGCAAACTAGTAGTTTTTTGGAAGCTTGGCAACCCCTTTCAAACGAAAGTGTTTTTCGCCAGTCTCTGCATGGGGTACTTCAAGAGGAAACAAACCATAAAGATAGAACTTAGGACTACTTCATTTTGTCAAGTTTCACGGAGCTAGCACAAACCATGTTTGATTTAGAGTTTCAAACACATCTATCTATATAGCAGAAAACAGAGTGAAACCTAAAAATTCAAAGTGTTACTGGAAACGAACGCTTGAACCTAGAAGAGTAAAAATTGGGCAGCCAAGTGGGCTTAGTGAACTGATCATTACCACCAAGTATCATCAAGATTTGGTGAAAAAATGTTTGCTGAGATTTCAGCAAACTAGTAGTTTTTTGGAAGCTTGGCAACACCTTTCAAACGAAAGTGTTTTTCGCCAGTCTCTGCATGGGGTACTTCAAAGGAAACAAACCATAGAGATAGAACTTTGAACTACTTCATTTGGTAAAGTTTCAAGGAGCTAGCACAAACCGTGTTTGATTTAGAGTTTCAAACACATCTATCTATATAGCAGAAAACAGAGTGAAACCTAAAAATTCAAAGTGTTACTGGAAACGAACGCTTGAACCTAGAAGAGTGAAAGTTGGGCAGCCAAATGGGATTAGTGAAATGATCATTACCACCAAGTATCATCAAGTTTTGGTGAAAAAATGTTTGCTGAGATTTCAGCAAACTAGTAGTTTTTTGGAAGCTTGGCAACCCCTTTCAAACGAAAGTGTTTTTCGCCAGTCTCTGCATGGGGTAATTCAAGAGGAAACAAACCATAGAGATAGAACTTAGAACTACTTCATTTGGTCAAGTTTCAAGGAGCTAGCACAAACCATGTTTGATTTAGAATTCCAAACACAGCTATCTATGTAGGAGAAAACAGAGTGAAAAATAAAAATTCAAACTGTTACTCTAAACGAATGCTTCAAACTAGAAGAATAAAAATTGGGCAGCCAAGTGGGATTAGTGAACTGATCATTACCACCAAGTATCATCAAGATTTGGTGAAAAAATGTTTGCTGAGATTTCAGAAAAATTGTAGTTTTTTGGAAGCTTGGCCACCCCTTTCAAACGAAAGTGTTTTTCGCCAGTCTCTGCATGGTGTACTTCAAGAGGAAACAAACCATAGAGATGGAACATAGAACTACTTCATTTGGTAAAGTTTCAAGGAGCTAGCACAAACCGTGTTTGATTTAGAGTTTCAAACACATCTATCTATATAGCAGAAAACAGAGTGAAACCTAAAAATTCAAAGTGTTACTGGAAACGAACGCTTGAACCTAGAAGAATAAAAATTGGGCAGCCAAGTGGGATTAGTGAACTGATCATTACCACCAAGTATCATCAAGATTTGGTGAAAAAATGTTTGCTGAGATTTCAGCAAACTAGTAGGTTTTTGGAAGCTTGGCAACCCCTTTCAAACGAAAGTGTTTTTCGCCAGTCTCTGCATGGGGTACTTCAAGAGGAAACAAACCATAGAGATAGAACTTAGAACTACTTCATTTGGTCAAGTTTCAAGGAGGTAGCACAAACCGTGTTTGATTTAGAATTCTAAACAGAGCTATCTATGTATGAGAAAACAGAGTGAAACATAAAATTCAAACTGTTACTGGAAACGAATGCTTCAACGTAGAAGAATAAAAATTGGGCAGCCAAGTGGGCTTAGTGAACTGATCATTACCACCAAGTATCATCAAGATTTGGTGAAAAAAGTTTTGCTGAGATTTCAGCAAACTAGTAGTTTTTTGGAAGCTTGGCCACCCCTTTCAAACGAAAGTGTTTTTCCCCAGTCTCTGCATGGTGTACTTCAAGAGGAAACAAACCATAGAGATGGAACATAGAACTACTTCATTTGGTAAAGTTTAAAGGAGCTAGCACAAACCGTGTTTGATTTAGAGTTTCAAACACATCTATCTATATAGCAGAAAACAGAGTGAAACCTAAAAATTCAAACTGTTACAGGAAACGAACGCTTGAACCTAGAAGAGTAAAAATTGGGCAGCCAAGAGGGCTTAGTGAACTGATCATTACCACCAAGTATCATCAAGATTTGGTGAAAAAATGTTTGCTGAGATTTCAGCAAACTAGTTGTTTTTTGGAAGCTTGGCAAACCCTTTCAAAAAAAAGTGTTTTTCGCCAGTCTCTGTATGGGGTACTTCAAGAGGAAACAAATCATAGAGATAGAACTTAGAACTACTTCATTTGGTCAAGTTTCAAGGAGCTAGCACAAACCGTTTTTGATTTAGAGTTTCAAACACATCTATCTATATAGCAGAAAACATAGTGAAACCTAAAAATTCAAAGTGTTACTCGAAACGAACGCTTGAACCTAGAAGAGTGAAAGTTGGGCAGCCAAGTGGAATTAGTGAACTGGTCATTACCACCAAGTATCATCAAGATTTGGTGAAAAAATGTTTGCTGAGATTTCAGCAAACTAGTAGTTTTTTGGAAGCTTGGCCACCCCTTTCAAACGAAAGTGTTTTTCGCCAGTCTCTGCAAGGTGTACTTCAAGAGGAAACAAACCATAGAGACTACTTCATTTGATAAAGATTCAAGGAGCTAGCACAAACCGTGTTTGATTTAGAGTTTCAAACACATCTATCTATATAGCAGAAAACAGAGTGAAACCTAAAAATTCAAAGTGTTACTGGAAACGAATGCTTGAACCTAGAAGAGTGAAAGTTGGGGAGCCAAGTGGGATTAGTGAACTGACCATTACAACCAAGTATCATCAAGTTTTGGTGAAAAAATGTTTGCTGAGATTTCAGCAAACTAGTAGTTTTTTGGAAGCTTGGCAACCCCTTTCAAACGAAAGTGTTTTTCGCCAGTCTCTGCATGGGGTACTTCAAGTAGAAACAAACCATAGATTTAGAACTTAGAACTACTTCATTTGGTCAAGTTTCAAGGAGCTAGCACAAACCGTGTTTGATTTAGAATTCCAAACACAGCTATCTATGTAGGAGAAAACAGAGTGAAAAATAAAAATTCAAACTGTTACTGGAAACGAATTCTTCAACCTAGAAGAATAAAAATTGGGCAGCCAAGTGGGATTAGTGAACTGATCATTACCACCAAGTATCATCAAGATTTGGTGAAAAAATGTTTCCGGAGATTTCAGCAAACTAGTAGTTTTTTGGAAGCTTGGCAACCCCTTTCAAACGAAAGTGTTTTTCGCCAGTCTCTGCATGGGGTACTTCAAGAGGAAACAAACCAAAGAGATAGAACTTAGAACTACTTCATTTGGTCAAGTTTCAAGGAGCTAGCACAAACCATGTTTGATTTAGAATTCCAAACACAGCTATCTATGTATGAGAAAACAGAGTGAAACCTAAAAATTCAAACTGTTACTGGAAACGAATGCTTCAACCTAGAAGAATAAAAATTGGGCAGCCAAGTGGGATTAGTGAACTGATCATTACCACCAAGTATCATCAAGATTTGGTGAAAAAAGTTTTGCTGAGATTTCAGCAAACTAGTAGTTTTTTGGAATCTTGGCCACCCCTTTCAAACGAAAGTGTTTTTCACCAGTCTCTGCATGGTGTACTTCAAGTGGAAACAAACCATAGAGATGGAACATAGAACTACTTCATTTGGTAAAGTTTCAAGGAGCTAGCACAAACCGTGTTTGATTTAGAGTTTCAAACACATCTGTCTATATAGCAGAAAACAGAGTGAAACCTAAAAATTCAAAGTGTTACAGGAAACGAACGCTTGAACTTAGAAGAGTAAAAATTGGGCAGCCAAGTGGGCTTAGTGAACTGATCATTACCACCAAGTATCATCAAGTTTTGGTGAAAAAAGTTTTGCTGAGATTTCAGCAAACTAGTAGTTTTTTGGAAGCTTGGCCACCCCTTTCAAACGAAAGTGTTTTTCGCCAGTCTCTGCATGGTGTACTTCAAGAGGAAACAAACCATAGAGATGGAACATAGAACTACTTCATTTGGTAAAGTTTCAAGGAGCTAGCACAAACCGTGTTTGATTTAGAGTTTCAAACACATCTATCTATATAGCAGAAAACAGAGTGAAACCTAAAAATTCAAAGTGTTACTGGAAACGAACGCTTGAACCTAGAAGAGTGAAAGTTGGGCATCCAAGTGGGATTAGTGAAATGATCATTACCACCAAGTATCATCAAGTTTTGGTGAAAAAATGTTTGCTGAGATTTCAGCAAACTAGTAGTTTTTTGGAAGCATGGCAACCCCTTTCAAAAGAAAGTGTTTTTCGCCAGTCTCTGCATGGGGTACTTCAAGAGGAAACAAACCAAAGAGATTGAAATTAGAACTACTTCATTTGGTCAAGTTTCAAGGAGCTAGCACAAAGCATGTTTGATTTAGAATTCCAAACACAGCTATCTATGTAGGAGAAAACAGAGTGAAAAATAAAAATTCAAACTGTTACTGGAAACGAATGCTTCAACCTAGAAGAATAAAAATTGGGCAGCCAAGTGGGATTAGTGAACTGATCATTACCACCAAGTATCATCAAGATTTGGTGAAAAAATGTTTTCTGAGATTTCAGCAAACTAGTAGTTTTTTGGAAGCTTGGCAACCCCTTTCAAACGAAAGTGTTTTTCGCCAGTCTCTGCATGGGGTACTTCAAGAGGAAACAAACCAAAGAGATAGAACTTAGGACTACTTCATTTGGTCAAGTTTCAAGGAGCTAGCACAAACCGTGTTTGATTTAGAATTCCCAACACAGCTATCTATGTATGAGAAAACAGAGTGAAACCTAAAAATTCAAACTGTTACTGGAAACGAATGCTTCAACCTAGAAGAATAAAAATTGGGCAGCCAAGTGGGATTAGTGAACTGATCATTACCACCAAGTATCATCAAGATTTGGTGAAAAAAGTTTTGCTGAGATTTCAGCAAACTAGTAGTTTTTTGGAAGCTTGGCCACCCCTTTCAAACGAAAGTGTTTTTCACCAGTCTCTGCATGGTGTACTTCAAGTGGAAACAAACCATAGAGATGGAACATAGAACTACTTCATTTGGTAAAGTTTCAAGGAGCTAGCACAAACCGTGTTTGATTTAGAGTTTCAAACACATCTGTCTATATAGCAGAAAACAGAGTGAAACCTAAAAATTCAAAGTGTTACTGGAAACGAATGCTTGAACCTAGAAGAGTGAAAGATGGGCAGCCAAGTGGGATTAGTGAACTGATCATTACCACAAAAGTATCATCAAGTTTTGGTGAAAAAATGTTTGCTGAGATTTCATCAAACTAGTAGTTTTTTGGAAGCTTGGCAACCCCTTTCAAACGAAAGTGTTTTTCGCCAGTCTCTGCATGGGGTACTTCAAGAGGAAACAAACCATAGAGATAGAACTTAGAACTACTTCATTTGGTCAAGTTTCAAGGAGCTAGCACAAACCGTGTTTGATTTAGAGTTTCAAACACATCTGTCTATATAGCAGAAAACAGAGTGAAACCAAAAAATTCAAAGTGTTACTAGAAACGAACGCTTGAACCTAGAAGAGTGAAAGTTGGGCTGCCAATTGGGATTAGTGAACTGATCATTACCACCAAGTATCATCAAGATTTGGTGAAAAAATGTTTGCTGAGATTTCAGCAAACTAGTAGTTTTTTGGAAGCTTGGCAACCCCTTTCAAACAAAAGTGTTTTTCGCCAGTCTCTGCATGGGGTACTTCAAGAGGAAACAACCCATAGAGATAGAACTTAGAACTACTTCATTTGGTCAAGTTTCAAGGAGCTAGCACAAACCGTGTTTGATTTAGAGTTTCAAACACATCTATCTATATAGCAGAAAACAGAGTGAAACCTAAAAATTCAAACTGTTACAGGAAACGAACGCTTGAACCTAGAAGAGTAAAAATTGGGCAGCCAAGAGGGCTTAGTGAACTGATCATTACCACCAAGTATCATCAAGATTTGGTGAAAAAAGTTTTGCTGAGATTTCAGCAAACTAGTAGTTTTTTGGAAGCTTGGCCACCCCTTTCAAACGAAAGTGTTTTTCCCCAGTCTCTGCATGGTGTACTTCAAGAGGAAACAAACCATAGAGATGGAACATAGAACTACTTCATTTGGTAAAGTTTAAAGGAGCTAGCACAAACCGTGTTTGATTTAGAGTTTCAAACACATCTATCTATATAGCAGAAAACAGAGTGAAACCTAAAAATTCAAACTGTTACAGGAAACGAACGCTTGAACCTAGAAGAGTAAAAATTGGGCAGCCAAGAGGGCTTAGTGAACTGATCATTACCACCAAGTATCATCAAGATTTGGTGAAAAAATGTTTGCTGAGATTTCAGCAAACTAGTTGTTTTTTGGAAGCTTGGCAAACCCTTTCAAAAAAAAGTGTTTTTCGCCAGTCTCTGTATGGGGTACTTCAAGAGGAAACAAATCATAGAGATAGAACTTAGAACTACTTCATTTGGTCAAGTTTCAAGGAGCTAGCACAAACCGTTTTTGATTTAGAGTTTCAAACACATCTATCTATATAGCAGAAAACATAGTGAAACCTAAAAATTCAAAGTGTTACTCGAAACGAACGCTTGAACCTAGAAGAGTGAAAGTTGGGCAGCCAAGTGGAATTAGTGAACTGGTCATTACCACCAAGTATCATCAAGATTTGGTGAAAAAATGTTTGCTGAGATTTCAGCAAACTAGTAGTTTTTTGGAAGCTTGGCCACCCCTTTCAAACGAAAGTGTTTTTCGCCAGTCTCTGCAAGGTGTACTTCAAGAGGAAACAAACCATAGAGACTACTTCATTTGATAAAGATTCAAGGAGCTAGCACAAACCGTGTTTCATTTAGAGTTTCAAACACATCTATCTATATAGCAGAAAACAGAGTGAAACCTAAAAATTCAAAGTGTTACTGGAAACGAATGCTTGAACCTAGAAGAGTGAAAGTTGGGGAGCCAAGTGGGATTAGTGAACTGACCATTACAACCAAGTATCATCAAGTTTTGGTGAAAAAATGTTTGCTGAGATTTCAGCAAACTAGTAGTTTTTTGGAAGCTTGGCAACCCCTTTCAAACGAAAGTGTTTTTCGCCAGTCTCTGCATGGGGTACTTCAAGTAGAAACAAACCATAGATTTAGAACTTAGAACTACTTCATTTGGTCAAGTTTCAAGGAGCTAGCACAAACCGTGTTTGATTTAGAATTCCAAACACAGCTATCTATGTAGGAGAAAACAGAGTGAAAAATAAAAATTCAAACTGTTACTGGAAACGAATTCTTCAACCTAGAAGAATAAAAATTGGGCAGCCAAGTGGGATTAGTGAACTGATCATTACCACCAAGTATCATCAAGATTTGGTGAAAAAATGTTTCCGGAGATTTCAGCAAACTAGTAGTTTTTTGGAAGCTTGGCAACCCCTTTCAAACGAAAGTGTTTTTCGCCAGTCTCTGCATGGGGTACTTCAAGAGGAAACAAACCAAAGAGATAGAACTTAGAACTACTTCATTTGGTCAAGTTTCAAGGAGCTAGCACAAACCGTGTTTGATTTAGAATTCCAAACACAGCTATCTATGTATGAGAAAACAGAGTGAAACCTAAAAATTCAAACTGTTACTGGAAACGAATGCTTCAACCTAGAAGAATAAAAATTGGGCAGCCAAGTGGGATTAGTGAACTGATCATTACCACCAAGTATCATCAAGATTTGGTGAAAAAAGTTTTGCTGAGATTTCAGCAAACTAGTAGTTTTTTGGAATCTTGGCCACCCCTTTCAAACGAAAGTGTTTTTCACCAGTCTCTGCATGGTGTACTTCAAGTGGAAACAAACCATAGAGATGGAACATAGAACTACTTCATTTGGTAAAGTTTCAAGGAGCTAGCACAAACCGTGTTTGATTTAGAGTTTCAAACACATCTGTCTATATAGCAGAAAACAGAGTGAAACCTAAAAATTCAAAGTGTTACAGGAAACGAACGCTTGAACTTAGAAGAGTAAAAATTGGGCAGCCAAGTGGGCTTAGTGAACTGATCATTACCACCAAGTATCATCAAGTTTTGGTGAAAAAAGTTTTGCTGAGATTTCAGCAAACTAGTAGTTTTTTGGAAGCTTGGCCACCCCTTTCAAACGAAAGTGTTTTTCGCCAGTCTCTGCATGGTGTACTTCAAGAGGAAACAAACCATAGAGATGGAACATAGAACTACTTCATTTGGTAAAGTTTCAAGGAGCTAGCACAAACCGTGTTTGATTTAGAGTTTCAAACACATCTATCTATATAGCAGAAAACAGAGTGAAACCTAAAAATTCAAAGTGTTACTGGAAACGAACGCTTGAACCTAGAAGAGTAAAAATTGGGCAGCCAAGTGGGCTTAGTGAACTGATCATTACCACCAAGTATCATCAAGATTTGGTGAAAAAATGTTTGCTGAGATTTCAGCAAACTAGTAGTTTTTTGGAAGCTTGGCAACCCCTTTCAAACGAAAGTGTTTTTCGCAAGTCTCTGCATGGGGTACTTCAAGAGGAAACAAACCATAGAGAGAGAACTTAGAACTACTTCATTTGGTCAAATTTCAAGGAGCTAGCACAAACCGTGTTTGATTTAGAGTTTCAAACACATCTATCTATATAGCAGAAAACAGAGTGAAACCTAAAAATTCAAAGTGTTACTGGAAACGAACGCTTGAACCTAGAAGAGTGAAAGTTGGGCATCCAAGTGGGATTAGTGAAATGATCATTACCACCAAGTATCATCAAGTTTTGGTGAAAAAATGTTTGCTGAGATTTCAGCAAACTAGTAGTTTTTTGGAAGCATGGCAACCCCTTTCAAAAGAAAGTGTTTTTCGCCAGTCTCTGCATGGGGTACTTCAAGAGGAAACAAACCAAAGAGATTGAAATTAGAACTACTTCATTTGGTCAAGTTTCAAGGAGCTAGCACAAAGCATGTTTGATTTAGAATTCCAAACACAGCTATCTATGTAGGAGAAAACAGAGTGAAAAATAAAAATTCAAACTGTTACTGGAAACGAATGCTTCAACCTAGAAGAATAAAAATTGGGCAGCCAAGTGGGATTAGTGAACTGATCATTACCACCAAGTATCATCAAGATTTGGTGAAAAAATGTTTTCTGAGATTTCAGCAAACTAGTAGTTTTTTGGAAGCTTGGCAACCCCTTTCAAACGAAAGTGTTTTTCGCCAGTCTCTGCATGGGGTACTTCAAGAGGAAACAAACCAAAGAGATAGAACTTAGGACTACTTCATTTGGTCAAGTTTCAAGGAGCTAGCACAAACCGTGTTTGATTTAGAATTCCCAACACAGCTATCTATGTATGAGAAAACAGAGTGAAACCTAAAAATTCAAACTGTTACTGGAAACGAATGCTTCAACCTAGAAGAATAAAAATTGGGCAGCCAAGTGGGATTAGTGAACTGATCATTACCACCAAGTATCATCAAGATTTGGTGAAAAAAGTTTTGCTGAGATTTCAGCAAACTAGTAGTTTTTTGGAAGCTTGGCCACCCCTTTCAAACGAAAGTGTTTTTCACCAGTCTCTGCATGGTGTACTTCAAGTGGAAACAAACCATAGAGATGGAACATAGAACTACTTCATTTGGTAAAGTTTCAAGGAGCTAGCACAAACCGTGTTTGATTTAGAGTTTCAAACACATCTGTCTATATAGCAGAAAACAGAGTGAAACCTAAAAATTCAAAGTGTTACTGGAAACGAATGCTTGAACCTAGAAGAGTGAAAGATGGGCAGCCAAGTGGGATTAGTGAACTGATCATTACCACAAAAGTATCATCAAGTTTTGGTGAAAAAATGTTTGCTGAGATTTCATCAAACTAGTAGTTTTTTGGAAGCTTGGCAACCCCTTTCAAACGAAAGTGTTTTTCGCCAGTCTCTGCATGGGGTACTTCAAGAGGAAACAAACCATAGAGATAGAACTTAGAACTACTTCATTTGGTCAAGTTTCAAGGAGCTAGCACAAACCGTGTTTGATTTAGAGTTTCAAACACATCTGTCTATATAGCAGAAAACAGAGTGAAACCTAAAAATTCAAAGTGTTACTCGAAACGAACGCTTGAACCTAGAAGAGTGAAAGTTGGGCAGCCAAGTGGAATTAGTGAACTGGTCATTACCACCAAGTATCATCAAGATTTGGTGAAAAAATGTTTGCTGAGATTTCAGCAAACTAGTAGTTTTTTGGAAGCTTGGCCACCCCTTTCAAACGAAAGTGTTTTTCGCCAGTCTCTGCAAGGTGTACTTCAAGAGGAAACAAACCATAGAGACTACTTCATTTGATAAAGATTCAAGGAGCTAGCACAAACCGTGTTTGATTTAGAGTTTCAAACACATTTATCTATATAGCAGAAAACATAGTGAAACCTAAAAATTCAAAGTGTTACTCGAAACGAACGCTTGAACCTAGAAGAGTGAAAGTTGGGGAGCCAAGTGGTATTAGTGAACTGACCATTACAACCAAGTATCATCAAGTTTTGGTGAAAAAATGTTTGCTGAGATTTCAGCAAACTAGTAGTTTTTTGGAAGCTTGGCAACCCCTTTCAAACGAAAGTGTTTTTCGCCAGTCTCTGCATGGGGTACTTCAAGTAGAAACAAACCATAGATTTAGAACTTAGAACTACTTCATTTGGTCAAGTTTCAAGGAGCTAGCACAAACCGTGTTTGATTTAGAATTCCAAACACAGCTATCTATGTAGGAGAAAACAGAGTGAAAAATAAAAATTCAAACTGTTACTGGAAACGAATTCTTCAACCTAGAAGAATAAAAATTGGGCAGCCAAGTGGGATTAGTGAACTGATCATTACCACCAAGTATCATCAAGATTTGGTGAAAAAATGTTTCCGGAGATTTCAGCAAACTAGTAGTTCTTAGGAAGCTTGGCAACCCCTTTCAAACGAAAGTGTTTTTCGCCAGTCTCTGCATGGGGTACTTCAAGAGGAAACAACCCAAAGAGATAGAACTTAGAACTACTTCATTTGGTCAAGTTTCAAGGAGCTAGCACAAACCGTGTTTGATTTAGAATTCCAAACACAGCTATCTATGTATGAGAAAACAGAGTGAAACCTAAAAATTCAAAGTGTTACTGGAAACGAATGCTTCAACCTAGAAGAATAAAAATTGGGCAGCCAAGTGGGATTAGTGAACTGATCATTACCACCAAGTATCATCAAGATTTGGTGAAAAAAGTTTTGCTGAGATTTCAGCAAACTAGTAGTTTTTTGGAATCTTGGCCACCCCTTTCAAACGAAAGTGTTTTTCACCAGTCTCTGCATGGTGTACTTCAAGTGGAAACAAACCATAGAGATGGAACATAGAACTACTTCATTTGGTAAAGTTTCAAGGAGCTAGCACAAACCGTGTTTGATTTAGAGTTTCAAACACATCTATCTATATAGCAGAAAACAGAGTGAAACCTAAAAATTCAAAGTGTTACAGGAAACGAACGCTTGAACTTCGAAGAGTAAAAATTGGGCAGCCAAGTGGGCTTAGTGAACTGATCATTACCACCAAGTATCATCAAGTTTTGGTGAAAAAAGTTTTGCTGAGATTTCAGCAAACTAGTAGTTTTTTGGAAGCTTGGCCACCCCTTTCAAACGAAAGTGTTTTTCGCCAGTCTCTGCATGGTGTACTTCAAGAGGAAACAAACCATAGAGATGGAACATAGAACTACTTCATTTGGTAAAGTTTCAAGGAGCTAGCACAAACCGTGTTTGATTTAGAGTTTCAAACACATCTATCTATATAGCAGAAAACAGAGTGAAACCTAAAAATTCAAAGTGTTACTGGAAACGAACGCTTGAACCTAGAAGAGTAAAAATTGGGCAGCCAAGTGGGCTTAGTGAACTGATCATTACCACCAAGTATCATCAAGATTTGGTGAAAAAATGTTTGCTGAGTTTTCAGCAAACTAGTAGTTTTTTGGAAGCTTGGCAACCCCTTTCAAACGAAAGTGTTTTTCGCCAGTCTCTGCATGGGGTACTTCAAGAGGAAACAAACCATAGAGAGAGAACTTAGAACTACTTCATTTGGTCAAATTTCAAGGAGCTAGCACAAACCGTGTTTGATTTAGAGTTTCAAACACATCTATCTATATAGCAGAAAACAGAGTGAAACCTAAAAATTCAAAGTGTTACTGGAAACGAACGCTTGAACCTAGAAGAGTGAAATTTGGGCAGCCAAGTGGGATTAGTGAAATGATCATTACCACCAAGTATCATCAAGTTTTGGTGAAAAAATGTTTGCTGAGATTTCAGCAAACTAGTAGTTTTTTGGAAGCTTGGCAACCCCTTTCAAAAGAAAGTGTTTTTCGCCAGTCTCTGCATGGGGTACTTCAAGAGGAAACAAACCAAAGAGATTGAAATTAGAACTACTTCATTTGGTCAAGTTTCAAGGAGCTAGCACAAAGCATGTTTGATTTAGAATTAAAAACACAGCTATCTATGTAGGAGAAAACAGAGTGAAAAATAAAAATTCAAACTGTTACTGGAAACGAATGCTTCAACCTAGAAGAATAAAAATTGGGCAGCCAAGTGGGCTTAGTGAACTGATCATTACCACCAAGTATCATCAAGATTTGGTGAAAAAATGTTTTCTGAGATTTCAGCAAACTAGTACTTTTTTGGAAGCTTGGCAACCCCTTTCAAACGAAAGTGTTTTTCGCCAGTCTCTGCATGGGGTACTTCAAGAGGAAACAAACCATAGAGATAGAACTTAGAACTACTTCATTTGGTCAAGTTTCAAGGAGGTAGCACAAACCGTGTTTGATTTAGAATTCTAAACAGAGCTATCTATGTATGAGAAAACAGAGTGAAACATAAAATTCAAACTGTTACTGGAAACGAATGCTTCAACCTAGAAGAATAAAAATTGGGCAGCCAAGTGGGATTAGTGAACTGATCATTACCACCAAGTATCATCAAGATTTGGTGAAAAAAGTTTTGCTGAGATTTCAGCAAACTAGTAGTTTTTTGGAAGCTTGGCCACCCCTTTCAAACGAAAGTGTTTTTCCCCAGTCTCTGCATGGTGTACTTCAAGAGGAAACAAACCATAGAGATGGAACATAGAACTACTTCATTTGGTAAAGTTTAAAGGAGCTAGCACAAACCGTGTTTGATTTAGAGTTTCAAACACATCTATCTATATAGCAGAAAACAGAGTGAAACCTAAAAATTCAAACTGTTACAGGAAACGAACGCTTGAACCTAGAAGAGTAAAAATTGGGCAGCCAAGAGGGCTTAGTGAACTGATCATTACCACCAAGTATCATCAAGATTTGGTGAAAAAATATTTGCTGAGATTTCAGCAAACTAGTAGTTTTTTGGAAGCTTGGCAAACCCTTTCAAAAAAAAGTGTTTTTCGCCAGTCTCTGTATGGGGTACTTCAAGAGGAAACAAATCATAGAGATAGAACTTAGAACTACTTCATTTGGTCAAGTTTCAAGGAGCTAGCACAAACCGTTTTTGATTTAGAGTTTCAAACACATCTATCTATATAGCAGAAAACATAGTGAAACCTAAAAATTCAAAGTGTTACTCGAAACGAACGCTTGAACCTAGAAGAGTGAAAGTTGGGCAGCCAAGTGGAATTAGTGAACTGGTCATTACCACCAAGTATCATCAAGATTTGGTGAAAAAATGTTTGCTGAGATTTCAGCAAACTAGTAGTTTTTTGGAAGCTTGGCCACCCCTTTCAAACGAAAGTGTTTTTCGCCAGTCTCTGCAAGGTGTACTTCAAGAGGAAACAAACCATCGAGACTACTTCATTTGATAAAGATTCAAGGAGCTAGCACAAACCGTGTTTGATTTAGAGTTTCAAACACATCTATCTATATAGCAGAAAACATAGTGAAACCTAAAAATTCAAAGTGTTACTCGAAACGAACGCTTGAACCTAGAAGAGTGAAAGTTGGGGAGCCAAGTGGTATTAGTGAACTGACCATTACAACCAAGTATCATCAAGTTTTGGTGAAAAAATGTTTGCTGAGATTTCAGCAAACTAGTAGTTTTTTGGAAGCTTGGCAACCCCTTTCAAACGAAAGTGTTTTTCGCCAGTCTCTGCATGGGGTACTTCAAGTAGAAACAAACCATAGATTTAGAACTTAGAACTACTTCATTTGGTCAAGTTTCAAGGAGCTAGCACAAACCGTGTTTGATTTAGAATTCCAAACACAGCTATCTATGTAGGAGAAAACAGAGTGAAAAATAAAAATTCAAACTGTTACTGGAAACGAATTCTTCAACCTAGAAGAATAAAAATTGGGCAGCCAAGTGGGATTAGTGAACTGATCATTACCACCAAGTATCATCAAGATTTGGTGAAAAAATGTTTCCGGAGATTTCAGCAAACTAGTAGTTTTTAGGAAGCTTGGCAACCCCTTTCAAACGAAAGTGTTTTTCGCCAGTCTCTGCATGGGGTACTTCAAGAGGAAACAACCCAAAGAGATAGAACTTAGAACTACTTCATTTGGTCAAGTTTCAAGGAGCTAGCACAAACCGTGTTTGATTTAGAATTCCAAACACAGCTATCTATGTATGAGAAAACAGAGTGAAACCTAAAAATTCAAAGTGTTACTGGAAACGAATGCTTCAACCTAGAAGAATAAAAATTGGGCAGCCAAGTGGGATTAGTGAACTGATCATTACCACCAAGTATCATCAAGATTTGGTGAAAAAAGTTTTGCTGAGATTTCAGCAAACTAGTAGTTTTTTGGAATCTTGGCCACCCCTTTCAAACGAAAGTGTTTTTCACCAGTCTCTGCATGGTGTACTTCAAGTGGAAACAAACCATAGAGATGGAACATAGAACTACTTCATTTGGTAAAGTTTCAAGGAGCTAGCACAAACCGTGTTTGATTTAGAGTTTCAAACACATCTATCTATATAGCAGAAAACAGAGTGAAACCTAAAAATTCAAAGTGTTACAGGAAACGAACGCTTGAACTTCGAAGAGTAAAAATTGGGCAGCCAAGTGGGCTTAGTGAACTGATCATTACCACCAAGTATCATCAAGTTTTGGTGAAAAAAGTTTTGCTGAGATTTCAGCAAACTAGTAGTTTTTTGGAAGCTTGGCCACCCCTTTCAAACGAAAGTGTTTTTCGCCAGTCTCTGCATGGTGTACTTCAAGAGGAAACAAACCATAGAGATGGAACATAGAACTACTTCATTTGGTAAAGTTTCAAGGAGCTAGCACAAACCGTGTTTGATTTAGAGTTTCAAACACATCTATCTATATAGCAGAAAACAGAGTGAAACCTAAAAATTCAAAGTGTTACTGGAAACGAACGCTTGAACCTAGAAGAGTAAAAATTGGGCAGCCAAGTGGGCTTAGTGAACTGATCATTACCACCAAGTATCATCAAGATTTGGTGAAAAAATGTTTGCTGAGTTTTCAGCAAACTAGTAGTTTTTTGGAAGCTTGGCAACCCCTTTCAAACGAAAGTGTTTTTCGCCAGTCTCTGCATGGGGTACTTCAAGAGGAAACAAACCATAGAGAGAGAACTTAGAACTACTTCATTTGGTCAAATTTCAAGGAGCTAGCACAAACCGTGTTTGATTTAGAGTTTCAAACACATCTATCTATATAGCAGAAAACAGAGTGAAACCTAAAAATTCAAAGTGTTACTGGAAACGAACGCTTGAACCTAGAAGAGTGAAATTTGGGCAGCCAAGTGGGATTAGTGAAATGATCATTACCACCAAGTATCATCAAGTTTTGGTGAAAAAATGTTTGCTGAGATTTCAGCAAACTAGTAGTTTTTTGGAAGCTTGGCAACCCCTTTCAAAAGAAAGTGTTTTTCGCCAGTCTCTGCATGGGGTACTTCAAGAGGAAACAAACCAAAGAGATTGAAATTAGAACTACTTCATTTGGTCAAGTTTCAAGGAGCTAGCACAAAGCATGTTTGATTTAGAATTCCAAACACAGCTATCTATGTAGGAGAAAACAGAGTGAAAAATAAAAATTCAAACTGTTACTGGAAACGAATGCTTAAACCTAGAGGAATAAAAATTGGGCAGCCAAGTGGGATTAGTGAACTGATCATTACCACCAAGTATCATCAAGATTTGGTGAAAAAATGTTTTCTGAGATTTCAGCAAACTAGTAGTTTTTTGGAAGCTTGGCAACCCCTTTCAAACGAAAGTGTTTTTCGCCAGTCTCTGCATGGGGTACTTCAAGAGGAAACAAACCAAAGAGATAGAACTTAGGACTACTTCATTTGGTCAAGTTTCAAGGAGCTAGCACAAACCGTGTTTGATTTAGAATTCCCAACACAGCTATCTATGTATGAGAAAACAGAGTGAAACCTAAAAATTCAAACTGTTACTGGAAACGAATGCTTCAACCTAGAAGAATAAAAATTGGGCAGCCAAGTGGGATTTGTGAACTGATCATTACCACCAAGTATCATCAAGATTTGGTGAAAAAAGTTTTGCTGAGATTTCAGCAAACTAGTAGTTTTTTGGAAGCTTGGCCACCCCTTTCAAACGAAAGTGTTTTTCACCAGTCTCTGCATGGTGTACTTCAAGTGGAAACAAACCATAGAGATGGAACATAGAACTACTTCATTTGGTAAAGTTTCAAGGAGCTAGCACAAACCGTGTTTGATTTAGAGTTTCAAACACATCTGTCTATATAGCAGAAAACAGAGTGAAACCTAAAAATTCAAAGTGTTACAGGAAACGAACGCTTGAACTTAGAAGAGTAAAAATTGGTCAGCCAAGTGGGCTTAGTGAACTGATCATTACCACCAAGTATCATCATGTTTTGGTGAAAAAAGTTTTGCTGAGATTTCAGTAAACTAGTAGATTTTGGAAGCTTGCCCAACCCTTTCAAACGAAAGTGTTTTTCGCCAGTCTCTGCATGGTGTACTTCAAGAGGAAACAAACCATAGAGATGGAACATAGAACTACTTCATTTGGTAAAGTTTCAAGGAGCTAGCACAAACCGTGTTTGATTTAGAGTTTCAAACACATCTATCTATACAGCAGAAAACAGAGTGAAACCTAAAAATTCAAAGTGTTACTGGAAACGAACGCTTGAACCTAGAAGAGTAAAAAATGGGCAGCCAAGTGGGCTTAGTGAACTGATCATTACCACCAAGTATCATCAAGTTTTGGTGAAAAAATTTTTGCTGAGATTTCAGCAAACTAGTAGTTTTTTGGAAGCTTGGCAACCCCTTTCAAACGAAAGTGTTTTTCGCCAGTCTCTGCATGGGGTACTTCAAGAGGAAACAAACCATAGAGAGAGAACTTAGAACTACTTTATTTGGTCAAATTTCAAGGAGCTAGCACAAACCGTGTTTGATTTAGAGTTTCAAACACATCTATCTATATAGCAGTAAACAGAGTGAAACCTAAAAATTCAAAGTGTTACTGGAAACGAACGCTTGAACCTAGAAGAGTGAAAGTTGGGCAGCCAAGTGGGATTAGTGAAATGATCATTACCACCAAGTATCATCAAGTTTTGGTGAAAAAATGTTAGCTGAGATTTCAGCAAACTAGTAGTTTTTTGGAAGCTTGGCAACCCCTTTCAAACGAAAGTGTTTTTCGCCAGTCTCTGCATGGGGTACTTCAAGAGGAAACAAACCAAAGAGATAGAACTTAGAACTACATCATTTGGTCAAGTTTCAAGGAGCTAGCACAAACCATGTTTGATTTAGGATTCCAAACACAGCTATCTATGTAGGAGAAAACAGAGTGAAAAATAAAAATTCAAACTGTTACTGGAAACGAATGCTTCAACCTAGAAGAATAAAAATTGGGCACCCAAGTGGGATTAGTGAACTGATCATTACCACCAAGTATCATCAAGATTTGGTGAAAAAATGTTTGCTGAGATTTCAGCAAACTAGTAGTTTTTTGGAAGCTTGGCAACCCCTTTCAAACGAAAGTGTTTTTCGCCAGTCTCTGCATGGGGTACTTCAAGAGGAAACAAACCAAAGAGATAGATCTTAGAACTACTTCATTTGGTAAACTTTCAAGGAGCTAGCCCAAACCGTGTTTGATTTAGAGATTCAAACACATCTATCTATATAGCAGAAAACAGAGTGAAACCTAAAAATTCAAAGTGTTACAGGAAACGAACGCTTGAACCTAGAAGAGTAAAAATTGGGCAGCCAAGTGGGCTTAGTGAACTGATCATTACCACCAAGTATCATCAAGATTTGGTGAAAAAAGTTTTGCTGAGATTTCAGCAAACTAGTAGTTTTTTGGAAGCTTGGCCACCCCTTTCAAACGAAAGTGTTTTTCGCCAGTCTCTGCATGGTGTACTTCAAGAGGAAACAAACCATAGAGATGGAACATAGAACTACTTCATTTGGTAAAGTTTCAAGGAGCTAGCACAAACCGTGTTTGATTTAGAGTTTCAAACACATCTATCTATATAGCAGAAAACAGAGTGAAACCTAAAAATTCAAAGTGTTACTGGAAACGAACGCTTGAACCTAGAAGAGTATAAATTGGGCAGCCAAGTGAGCTTAGTAAACTGATCATTACCACCAAGTATCATCAAGATTTGGTGAATAAATGTTTGCTGAGATTTCAGCAAACTAGTAGTTTTTTGGAAGCTTGGCAACCCCTTTCAAACGAAAGTGTTTTTCGCCAGTCTCTGCATGGGGTACTTCACGAGGAAAGAAACCATAGAGATAGAACTTAGAACTACTTCATTTGGTCAAGTTTCAAGGAGCTAGCACAAACCGTGTTTGATTTAGAGTTTCAAACACATCTATCTATATAGCAGAAAACAGAGTGAAACCTAAAAATTCAAACTGTTACTGGAAACGAACGCTTGAACCTAGAAGAATAAAAATTGGGCAGCCAAGTGGGATTAGTGAACTGATCATTACCACCAAGTATCATCAAGATTTGGTGAAAAAATGTTTCCTGAGATTTCAGCAATCTAGTAGTTTTTTGGAAGCTTGGCAACCCCTTTCAAAAGAAAGTGTTTTTCGCCAGTCTCTGCATGGGGTACTTCAAGAGGAAACAAACCAAAGAGATAGAACTTAGAACTACTTCATTTGGTCAAGTTTCAAGGAGCTAGCACAAACCATGTTTGATTTAGAATTCCAAACACAGCTATCTATGTAGGAGAAAACAGAGTGAAAAATAAAAATTCAAACTGTTACTCGAAACGAATGCTTCAACCTAGAAGAATAAAAATTGGGCAACCAAGTGGGATTAGTGAACTGATCATTACCACCAAGTATCATCAAGATTTGGTGAAAAAATGTTTGCTGAGATTCCAGCAAACTAGTGGTTTTTTGGAAGCTTGGCAACCCCTTTCAAACGAAAGTGTTTTTCGCCAGTCTCTGCATGGGGTACTTCAAGAGGAAACAAACCGTAGAGATAGAACTTAGAACTACTTCATTTTGTCAAGTTTCATGGAGCTAGCACAAACCGTGTTTGATTTAGAGTTTCAAACACATCTATCTATATAGCAGAAAACAGAGTGAAACCGAAAAGTTCAATGTGTTACTTGAAACGAACGCTTGAACCTAGAAGAGTAAAAATTGGGCAGCCAAGTGGGCTTAGTGAACTGATCATTACCACCAAGTGTCATCAAGATTTGGTGAAAAAATGTTTGCTGAGATTTCAGCAAACTAGTAGTTTTTTGGAATCTTTGCCACCCCTTTCAAACGAAAATGTTTTTCGCCAGTCTCTGCATGGCGTACTTCAAGAGGAAACAAACCATAGAGATAGAACTTAGAACTACTTCATTTGGTAAAGTTTCAAGGAGCTAGCACAAACCGTGTTTGATTTAGAATTCCAAACACAGCTATCTATGTATGAGAAAACAGAGTGAAACCTAAAAATTCAAACTGTTACTGGAAACGAATGCTTCAACCTAGAAGAATAAAAATTGGGCAGCCAAGTGGGATTAGTGAACTGATCATTACCACCAAGTATCATCAAGATTTGGTGAAAAAAGTTTTGCTGAGATTTCAGCAAACTAGTAGTTTTTTGGAAGCTTGGCCACGCCTTTCAAACGAAAGTGTTTTTCGCCAGTCTCTGCATGGGGTACTTCAAGAGGAAACAAACCAAAGAGATAGAACTTAGAACTACTTCATTTGGTAAAGTTTCAAGGAGCTAGCACAAACCGTGTTTGATTTAGAGTTTCAAACACATCTATCTATATAGCAGAAAACAGAGTGAAACCTAAAAATTCAAAGTGTTACTGGAAACGAACGCTTGAACTTTGAAGAGTATAAATTGGGCAGCCAAGTGGGCTTAGTGAACTGATCATTACCACCAAGTATCATCAAGTTTTGGTGAAAAAAAGTTTTGCTGAGATTTCAGCAAACTATTAGTTTTTTGGAAGCTTGGCCACCCCTTTCAAACGAAAGTGTTTTTCGCCAGTCTCTGCATGGTGTACTTCAAGAGGAAACAAACCATAAAGATGGAACATAGAACTACTTCATTTGGTAAAGTTTCAAGGAGCTAGCACAAACCGTGTTTGATTTAGAGATTCAAACACATCTATCTATATAGCAGAAAACAGAGTGAAACTTAAAATTCAAAGTGTTACTGGAAACGAACGCTTGAACCTAGAAGAGTGAAAGTTGGGCAGGGAAATGGGATTAGTGAAATGATCATTACCACCTAGTATCATCAAGATTTGGTGAAAAAATGTTTGCTGAGATTTCAGCAAACTAGTAGTTTTTTGGAAGCTTGGCAACCCCTTTCAAAAGAAAGTGTTTTTCGCCAGTCTCTGCATGGGGTACTTCAAAAGGAAACAAACCAAAGAGATAGAACTTAGAACTACTTCATTTGGTCAAGTTTCAAGGAGCTAGCACAAAACATGTTTGATTTAGAATTCCAAACACAGCTATCTGTGTAGGAGAAAACAGAGTGAAAAATAAAAATTCAAACTGTTACTGGAAACGAATGCTTCAACCTAGAAGAATAAAAATTGGGCAGCCAAGTGGGATTAGTGAACTGATCATTACCACCAAGTATCATCAAGATTTGGTGAAAAAATGTTTGCTGAGATTTCAGCAAACTAGTAGTTTTTTTGAAGCTTGGCAACCCCTCTCAAACGAAAGTGTTTTTCGCCAGTCTCTGCATGGGGTACTTCAAGAGGAAACAAACCAAAGAGATAGAACTTATAACTCCTTCATTTGGTCAAGTTTCAAGGAGCTAGCACAAACCATGTTTGATTTAGAATTCCAAACACAGCTATCTATGTAGGAGAAAACAGAGTGAAAAATAAAAATTAAAACTGTTACTCGAAACGAATGCTTCAACCTAGAAGAATAAAAATTGGGCAGCCAAGTGGGATTAGAAAACTGATCATTACCACCAAGTATCATCAAGATTTGGTAAAAAAATGTTTGCTGAGATTCCAGCAAACTAGTAGTTTTTTGGAAGCTTGGCCACCCCTTTCAAACGAAAGTGTTTTTCGCCAGTCTCTGCATGGGGTACTTCAAGGGGAAACAAACCATAGAGATAGAACTTAGAACTACTTCATTTGGTCAAGTTTCAAGGAGCTAGCACAAACCGTGTTTGATTTAGAATTCCAAACACAGCTATCTATGTATGAGAAAACAGAGTGAAACCTAAAAATTCAAACTGTTACTGGAAACGAATGCTTCAACCTAGAAGAATAAAAATTGGGCAGCCAAGTGGGATTAGTGAACTGATCATTACCACCAAGTATCATCAAGATTTGGTGAAAAAAGTTTTGCTGAGATTTCAGCAAACTAGTAGTTTTTTGGAAGCTTGGCCACCCCTTTCAAACGAAAGTGTTTTTCGCCAGTGTCTGCATGGGGTACTTCAAGAGGAAACAAACCATAGAGATAGAACTTAGAACTACTTCATTTGGTCAAGTTTCACGGAGTTAGCACAAACCGTGTTTGATTTAGAGTTTCAAACATATCTATCTCTATAGCAGAAAACAGAGTGAAACCTAAAAATTCAAAGAATTACTGGAAACGAACGCTTGAACCTAGAAGAGTGAAAGTTGGGCAGCCAAGTGGGATTAGTGAAATGATCATTACCACCAAGTATCATCAAGTTTGGTGAAAAAATGTTTGCTGAGATTTCAGCAAACTAGTAGTTTTTTCGAAGCTTGGCAACCCCTTTCAAAAGAAAGTGTTTTTCGCCAGTCTCTGCATGGGGTACTTCAAGAGAAAACAAATCAAAGTGATAGAACTTAGAACTACTTCATTTGGTCAAGTTTCAAGGAGCTAGCACAAACCTTGTTTGATTTAGAATTCCAAACACAGCTATCTATGTAGGAGAAAACAGAGTGAAAAATAAAAATTCAAACTGTTACTGGAAACGAATGCTTCAACCTAGAAGAATAAAAATTGGGCAGCCAAGTGGGATTAGTGAACTGATCATTACCACCAAGTATCATCAAGATTTGGTGAAAAAATGTTTGCTGAGATTTCAGCAAACTAGTAGTTTTCTGGAAGCTTGGCAACCCCTTTCAAACGAAAGTGTTTTTCGCCAGTCTCTGCATGGGGTACTTCAAGAGGAAACAAACCATAGAGATAGAACTTAGAACTACTTCATTTGGTCAAGATTCAAGGAGCTAGCACAAACCGTGTTTGATTTAGAGTTTCAAACACATCTATCTATATAGCAGAAGACAGAGTGAAACCTAAAAATTCAAAGTGTTACTGGAAACGAACGCTTGAACCTAGAAGAGTGAAAGTTGGGCAGCCAAGTGGGATTAGTGAACTGATCATTACCACCAAGTATCATGAAGATTTGGTGAAAAAATGTTTGCTGAGATTTCAGCAAACTAGTAGTTTTTTGGAAGCTTGGCAACCCCTTTCAAACGAAAGTGTTTTTCGCCAGTCTCTGCATGGGGTACTTCAAGAGGAAACAAACCATAGAGATAGAACTTAGAACTACTTCATTTGGTCAAGTTTCACGGAGCTAGCACAAACCGTGTTTGATTTAGAGTTTCAAACACATCTATCTATATAGCAGAAAACAGAGTGAAACCTAAAAATTCAAAGTGTTACAGGAAACGAACGCTTGAACTTAGAAGAGTAATAATTGGGCAGCCAAGTGGGGTTAGTGAACTGATCATTACCACCAAGTATCATCAAGTTTTGGTGAAAAAAGTTTTGCTGAGATTTCAGCAAACTAGTAGTTTTTTGGAAGCTTGGCCACCCCTTTCAAACGAAAGTGTTTTTCACCAGTCTCTGCATGGGGTACTTCAAGAGGAAACAAACCATAGAGATAGAACTTAGATCTACTTCATTTGGTCAAGTTTCACGGAGCTAGCACAAACCGTGTTTGATTTTAGTTTCAAACACATCTATCTATATAGCAGAAAACAGATTGAAACCTAAAAATTCAAAGTGTTACTGGAAACGAACGCTTGAACCTAGAAGAGTGAAAGTTGGGCAGCCAAGTGGGATTAGTGAAATGATCATTACCACCAAGTATCATCAAGTTTTGGTGAAAAAATGTTTGCTGAGATTTCAGCAAACTGGTAGTTTTTTGGAAGCTTGGCAACCCCTTTCAAAAGAAAGTGTTTTTCGCCAGTCTCTGCATGGGGTACTTCAAGAGGAAACAAACCAAAGAGATAGAACTTAGAACTACTTCATTTGGTCAAGTATCAAGGAGCTAGCACAAACCGTGTTTGATTTAGAGATTCAAACACATCTATCTATATAGCAGAAAACAGAGTGAAACCTAAAAATTCAAAGTGTTACAGGAAACGAACGCTTGAACCTAGAAGAGTAAAAATTGGGCAGCCAAGTGGGCTTAGTGAACTGATCATTACCACCAAGTATCATCAAGTTTTGGTGAAAAAAGTTTTGCTGAGATTTCAGCAAATTAGTAGTTTTTTGGAAGCTTTGCCACCCCTTTCAAACGAAAGTGTTTTTCGCCAGTCTCTGCATGGTGTACTTCAAGAGGAAACAAACCATAGAGATGGAACATAGAACTACTTCATTTGGTAAAGTTTCAAGGAGCTAGCACAAACCGTGTTTGATTTAGAGTTTCAAACACATCTATCTATATAGCCGAAAACAGAGTGAAACCTAAAAATTCAAAGTGTAACTGGAAACGAACGCTTGAACCTAGAAGAGTAAAAATTGGGCAGCCAAGTGAGCTTAGTGAACTGATCATTACCACCAAGTATCATCAAGATTTGGTGAAAAAATGTTTGCTGAGATTTCAGCAAACTAGTAGTTTTTTGGAAGCTTGGCAACCCCTTTCAAATGAAAGTGTTTTTCGCCAGTCTCTGCATGGGGTACTTCACGAGGAAACAAACCATAGAGATAGAACTTAGAACTACTTCATTTGGTCAAGTTTCAAGGAGCTAGCACAAACCGTGTTTGATTTAGAGTTTCAAACACATCTAACTATATAGCAGAAAACAGAGTGAAACCTAAAAATTCAAAGTGTTACTGGAAACGAACGCTTGAACGTAGAAGAATAAAAATTGGGCAGCCAAGTGGGATTAGTGAACTGATCATTACCACCAAGTATCATCAAGATTTGGTGAAAAAATGTTTCCTGAGATTTCAGCAAACTAGTAGTTTTTTGGAAGCTTGGCAACCCCTTTCAAAAGAAAGTGTTTTTCGCCAGTCTCTGCATGGGGTACATCAAGAGGAAACAAACCAAAGAGATAGAATTTAGAACTACTTCATTTGGTCAAGTTTCAAGGAGCTAGCACAAACCATGTTTGATTTAGAATTCCAAACACAGCTATCTATGTAGGAGAAAACAGAGTGAAAATAAAAATACAAACTGTTACTGGAAACGAATGCTTCAACCTAGAAGAATAAAAATTGGTCAGCCAAGTGGGATTAGTGAACTGGTCATTACCACCAAGTATCATCAAGATTTGGTGAAAAAATGTTTCCTGAGATTTCAGCAAACTAGTAGTTTTTTGGAAGCTTGGCAACCCCTTTCAAACGAAAGTGTTTTTCGCCAGTCTCTGCATGGGGTACTTCAAGAGGAAACAAACCAAAGAGATAGAACATAGAACTACTTCATTTGGTAAAGTTTCAAGGAGCTAGCACAAACCGTGTTTGATTTAGAGTTTCAAACACATCTATCTATATAGCAGAAAACAGAGTGAAACCTAAAAATTCAAAGTGTTACTGGAAACGAACGCTTGAACTTAGAAGAGTATAAATTGGGCAGCCAAGTGGGCTTAGTGAACTGATCATTACCACCAAGTATCATCAAGTTTTGGTGAAAAAAAGTTTTGCTGAGATTTCAGCAAACTATTAGTTTTTTGGAAGCTTGGCCACCCCTTTCAAACGAAAGTGTTTTTCGCCAGTCTCTGCATGGTGTACTTCAAGAGGAAACAAACCATAGAGATGGAACATAGAACTACTTCATTTGGTAAAGTTTCAAGGAGCTAGCACAAACCGTGTTTGATTTAGAGCTTCAAACACATCTATCTATATAGCAGAAAACAGAGTGAAACCTAAAAATTGAAAGTGTTACTGGAAACGAACGCTTGAACCTAGAAGAGAAAAATTGGGCAGCCAAGTGGGCTTAGTGAACTGATCATTACCACCAAGTATCATCAAGATTTGGTGAAAAAATGTTTGCTGAGATTTCAGCAAACTAGTAGTTTTTTGGAAGTTTGGCAACCCCTTTCAAAAGAAAGTGTTTTTCGCCAGTCTCTGCATGGGGTACTTTAAGAGGAAACAAACCATAGAGATACAACTTAGAACTACTTCATTTGGTCAAGTTTCAAGGAGCTAGCACAAACCATGTTTGATTTAGAATTCCAAAGACAGCTATCTATGTAGGAGAAAACAGAGTGAAAAATAAAAATTCAAACTGTTACTGGACACGAATTCTTCAACCTAGAAGAATAAAAATTGGGCAGCCAAGTGGGATTAGTGAACTGATCATTACCACCAAGTATCATCAAGATTTGGTGAAAAAATGTTTGCTGAGATTTCAGCAAACTAGTAGTTTTTTGGAAGCTTGGCAACCCCTTTCAAACGAAAGTGTTTTTCGCCAGTCTCTGCATGGGGTACTTCAAGAGGAAACAAACCAAAGAGATAGATCTTAGAACTACTTCATTTGGTAAAGTTTCAAGGATCTAGCCCAAACCGTGTTTGATTTAGAGTTTCAAAAACATCTATCTATATAGCAGAAAACAGAGTGAAATCTAAAAATTCAAAGTGTTACTGGAAACGAATGCTTCAACCTAGAAGAGTAAAAATTGGGCAGCCAAGTGGGCTTAGTGAACTGATCATTACCAGCAAGTATCATCAAGTTTTGGTGAAAAAAGGTTTGCTGAGATTTCAGCAAACTGGTAGTTTTGTGGAAGCTTGGCAACCCCTTTCAAACGAAAGTGTTTTTCACCAGTCTCTGCATGGGGTACTTCAAGAGGAAACAAACCATAGAGATAGAACTTAGATCTACTTCATTTGGTCAAGTTTCACGGAGCTAGCACAAACCGTGTTTGATTTTAGTTTCAAACACATCTATCTATATAGCAGAAAACAGATTGAAACCTAAAAATTCAAAGTGTTACTGGAAACGAACGCTTGAACCTAGAAGAGTGAAAGTTGGGCAGCCAAGTGGGATTAGTGAAATGATCATTACCACCAAGTATCATCAAGTTTTGGTGAAAAAATGTTTGCTGAGATTTCAGCAAACTGGTAGTTTTTTGGAAGCTTGGCAACCCCTTTCAAAAGAAAGTGTTTTTCGCCAGTCTCTGCATGGGGTACTTCAAGAGGAAACAAACCAAAGAGATAGAACTTAGAACTACTTCATTTGGTCAAGTATCAAGGAGCTAGCACAAACCGTGTTTGATTTAGAGATTCAAACACATCTATCTATATAGCAGAAAACAGAGTGAAACCTAAAAATTCAAAGTGTTACAGGAAACGAACGCTTGAACCTAGAAGAGTAAAAATTGGGCAGCCAAGTGGGCTTAGTGAACTGATCATTACCACCAAGTATCATCAAGTTTTGGTGAAAAAAGTTTTGCTGAGATTTCAGCAAATTAGTAGTTTTTTGGAAGCTTTGCCACCCCTTTCAAACGAAAGTGTTTTTCGCCAGTCTCTGCATGGTGTACTTCAAGAGGAAACAAACCATAGAGATGGAACATAGAACTACTTCATTTGGTAAAGTTTCAAGGAGCTAGCACAAACCGTGTTTGATTTAGAGTTTCAAACACATCTATCTATATAGCCGAAAACAGAGTGAAACCTAAAAATTCAAAGTGTAACTGGAAACGAACGCTTGAACCTAGAAGAGTAAAAATTGGGCAGCCAAGTGAGCTTAGTGAACTGATCATTACCACCAAGTATCATCAAGATTTGGTGAAAAAATGTTTGCTGAGATTTCAGCAAACTAGTAGTTTTTTGGAAGCTTGGCAACCCCTTTCAAATGAAAGTGTTTTTCGCCAGTCTCTGCATGGGGTACTTCACGAGGAAACAAACCATAGAGATAGAACTTAGAACTACTTCATTTGGTCAAGTTTCAAGGAGCTAGCACAAACCGTGTTTGATTTAGAGTTTCAAACACATCTAACTATATAGCAGAAAACAGAGTGAAACCTAAAAATTCAAAGTGTTACTGGAAACGAACGCTTGAACGTAGAAGAATAAAAATTGGGCAGCCAAGTGGGATTAGTGAACTGATCATTACGACCAAGTATCATCAAGATTTGGTGAAAAAATGTTTCCTGAGATTTCAGCAAACTAGTAGTTTTTTGGAAGCTTGGCAACCCCTTTCAAAAGAAAGTGTTTTTCGCCAGTCTCTGCATGGGGTACATCAAGAGGAAACAAACCAAAGAGATAGAATTTAGAACTACTTCATTTGGTCAAGTTTCAAGGAGCTAGCACAAACCATGTTTGATTTAGAATTCCAAACACAGCTATCTATGTAGGAGAAAACAGAGTGAAAATAAAAATACAAACTGTTACTGGAAACGAATGCTTCAACCTAGAAGAATAAAAATTGGTCAGCCAAGTGGGATTAGTGAACTGGTCATTACCACCAAGTATCATCAAGATTTGGTGAAAAAATGTTTCCTGAGATTTCAGCAAACTAGTAGTTTTTTGGAAGCTTGGCAACCCCTTTCAAACGAAAGTGTTTTTCGCCAGTCTCTGCATGGGGTACTTCAAGAGGAAACAAACCAAAGAGATAGAACATAGAACTACTTCATTTGGTAAAGTTTCAAGGAGCTAGCACAAACCGTGTTTGATTTAGAGTTTCAAACACATCTATCTATATAGCAGAAAACAGAGTGAAACCTAAAAATTCAAAGTGTTACTGGAAACGAACGCTTGAACTTAGAAGAGTATAAATTGGGCAGCCAAGTGGGCTTAGTGAACTGATCATTACCACCAAGTATCATCAAGTTTTGGTGAAAAAAAGTTTTGCTGAGATTTCAGCAAACTATTAGTTTTTTGGAAGCTTGGCCACCCCTTTCAAACGAAAGTGTTTTTCGCCAGTCTCTGCATGGTGTACTTCAAGAGGAAACAAACCATAGAGATGGAACATAGAACTACTTCATTTGGTAAAGTTTCAAGGAGCTAGCACAAACCGTGTTTGATTTAGAGCTTCAAACACATCTATCTATATAGCAGAAAACAGAGTGAAACTTAAAATTCAAAGTGTTACTGGAAACGAACGCTTGAACCTAGAAGAGTGAAAGTTGGGCAGGGAAATGGGATTAGTGAAATGATCATTACCACCTAGTATCATCAAGATTTGGTGAAAAAATGTTTGCTGAGATTTCAGCAAACTAGTAGTTTTTTGGAAGCTTGGCAACCCCTTTCAAAAGAAAGTGTTTTTCGCCAGTCTCTGCATGGGGTACTTCAAGAGGAAACAAACCAAAGAGATAGAACTTAGAACTACTTCATTTGGTCAAGTTTCAAGGTGCTAGCACAAAACATGTTTGATTTAGAATTCCAAACACAGCTATCTGTGTAGGAGAAAACAGAGTGAAAAATAAAAATTCAAACTGTTACTGGAAACGAATGCTTCAACCTAGAAGAATAAAAATTGGGCAGCCAAGTGGGATTCGTGAACTGATCATTACCACCAAGTATCATCAAGATTTGGTGAAAAAATGTTTGCTGAGATTTCAGCAAACTAGTAGTTTTTTGGAAGCTTGGCAACCCCTTTCAAACGAAAGTGTTTTTCGCCAGTCTCTGCATGGGGTACTTCAAGAGGAAACAAACCAAAGAGATAGAACTTATAACTCCTTCATTTGGTCAAGTTTCAAGGAGCTAGCACAAACCATGTTTGATTTAGAATTCCAAACACAGCTATCTATGTAGGAGAAAACAGAGTGAAAAATAAAAATTAAAACTGTTACTCGAAACGAATGCTTCAACCTAGAAGAATAAAAAATGGGCAGCCAAGTGGGATTAGTGAACTGATCATTACCACCAAGTATCATCAAGATTTGGTAAAAAAATGTTTGCTGAGATTCCAGCAAACTAGTGGTTTTTTGGAAGCTTGGCAACCCCTTTCAAATGAAAGTGTTTTTCGCCAGTCTCTGCATGGGGTACTTCAAGAGGAAACAAACCATAGAGATAGAACTTAGAATTACTTCATTTGGTCAAGTTTCAAGGAGCTAGCACAAACCGTGTTTGATTTAGAATTCCAAACACAGCTATCTATGTAGGAGAAAACAGAGTGAAAAATAAAAATTCAAACTGTTACTGGAAACGAATGCTTCAACCTAGAAGAATAAAAATTGGGCAGCCAAGTGGGATTAGTGAACTGATCATTACCACCAAGTATCATCAAGATTTGGTGAAAAAATGTTTGCTGAGATTTCAGCAAACTAGTAGTTTTCTGGAAGCTTGGCAACCCCTTTCAAACGAAAGTGTTTTTCGCCAGTCTCTGCATGGGGTACTTCAAGAGGAAACAAACCATAGAGATAGAACTTAGAACTACTTCATTTGGTCAAGATTCACGGAGCTAGCACAAACCGTGTTTGATTTAGAGTTTCAAACACATCTATCTATATAGCAGAAGACAGAGTGAAACCTAAAAATTCAAAGTGTTACTGGAAACGAACGCTTGAACCTAGAAGAGTGAAAGTTGGGCAGCCAAGTGGGATTAGTGAACTGATCATTACCACCAAGTATCATCAAGATTTGGTGAAAAAATGTTTGCTGAGATTTCAGCAAACTAGTAGTTTTTTGGAAGCTTGGCAACCCCTTTCAAACGAAAGTGTTTTTCGCCAGTCTCTGCATGGGGTACTTCAAGAGGAAACAAACCAAAGAGATAGATCTTAGAACTACTTCATTTGGTAAAGTTTCAAGGATCTAGCCCAAACCGTGTTTGATTTAGAGTTTCAAAAACATCTATCTATATAGCAGAAAACAGAGTGAAATCTAAAAATTCAAAGTGTTACTGGAAACGAATGCTTCAACCTAGAAGAGTAAAAATTGGGCAGCCAAGTGGGCTTAGTGAACTGATCATTACCAGCAAGTATCATCAAGTTTTGGTGAAAAAAGGTTTGCTGAGATTTCAGCAAACTGGTAGTTTTGTGGAAGCTTGGCAACCCCTTTCAAACGAAAGTGTTTTTCACCAGTCTCTGCATGGGGTACTTCAAGAGGAAACAAACCATAGAGATAGAACTTAGATCTACTTCATTTGGTCAAGTTTCACGGAGCTAGCACAAACCGTGTTTGATTTTAGTTTCAAACACATCTATCTATATAGCAGAAAACAGATTGAAACCTAAAAATTCAAAGTGTTACTGGAAACGAACGCTTGAACCTAGAAGAGTGAAAGTTGGGCAGCCAAGTGGGATTAGTGAAATGATCATTACCACCAAGTATCATCAAGTTTTGGTGAAAAAATGTTTGCTGAGATTTCAGCAAACTGGTAGTTTTTTGGAAGCTTGGCAACCCCTTTCAAAAGAAAGTGTTTTTCGCCAGTCTCTGCATGGGGTACTTCAAGAGGAAACAAACCAAAGAGATAGAACTTAGAACTACTTCATTTGGTCAAGTATCAAGGAGCTAGCACAAACCGTGTTTGATTTAGAGATTCAAACACATCTATCTATATAGCAGAAAACAGAGTGAAACCTAAAAATTCAAAGTGTTACAGGAAACGAACGCTTGAACCTAGAAGAGTAAAAATTGGGCAGCCAAGTGGGCTTAGTGAACTGATCATTACCACCAAGTATCATCAAGTTTTGGTGAAAAAAGTTTTGCTGAGATTTCAGCAAATTAGTAGTTTTTTGGAAGCTTTGCCACCCCTTTCAAACGAAAGTGTTTTTCGCCAGTCTCTGCATGGTGTACTTCAAGAGGAAACAAACCATAGAGATGGAACATAGAACTACTTCATTTGGTAAAGTTTCAAGGAGCTAGCACAAACCGTGTTTGATTTAGAGTTTCAAACACATCTATCTATATAGCCGAAAACAGAGTGAAACCTAAAAATTCAAAGTGTAACTGGAAACGAACGCTTGAACCTAGAAGAGTAAAAATTGGGCAGCCAAGTGAGCTTAGTGAACTGATCATTACCACCAAGTATCATCAAGATTTGGTGAAAAAATGTTTGCTGAGATTTCAGCAAACTAGTAGTTTTTTGGAAGCTTGGCAACCCCTTTCAAATGAAAGTGTTTTTCGCCAGTCTCTGCATGGGGTACTTCACGAGGAAACAAACCATAGAGATAGAACTTAGAACTACTTCATTTGGTCAAGTTTCAAGGAGCTAGCACAAACCGTGTTTGATTTAGAGTTTCAAACACATCTAACTATATAGCAGAAAACAGAGTGAAACCTAAAAATTCAAAGTGTTACTGGAAACGAACGCTTGAACCTAGAAGAATAAAAATTGGGCAGCCAAGTTGGATTAGTGAACTGATCATTACCACCAAGTATCATCAAGATTTGGTGAAAAAATGTTTCCTGAGATTTCAGCAAACTAGTAGTTTTTTGGAAGCTTGGCAACCCCTTTCAAAGGAAAGTGTTTTTCGCCAGTCTCTGCATGGGGTACATCAAGAGGAAACAAACCAAAGAGATAGAATTTAGAACTACTTCATTTGGTCAAGTTTCAAGGAGCTAGCACAAACCATGTTTGATTTAGAATTCCAAACACAGCTATCTATGTAGGAGAAAACAGAGTGAAAATAAAAATACAAACTGTTACTGGAAACGAATGCTTCAACCTAGAAGAATAAAAATTGGTCAGCCAAGTGGGATTAGTGAACTGGTCATTACCACCAAGTATCATCAAGATTTGGTGAAAAAATGTTTCCTGAGATTTCAGCAAACTAGTAGTTTTTTGGAAGCTTGGCAACCCCTTTCAAACGAAAGTGTTTTTCGCCAGTCTCTGCATGGGGTACTTCAAGAGGAAACAAACCAAAGAGATAGAACATAGAACTACTTCATTTGGTAAAGTTTCAAGGAGCTAGCACAAACCGTGTTTGATTTAGAGTTTCAAACACATCTATCTATATAGCAGAAAACAGAGTGAAACCTAAAAATTCAAAGTGTTACTGGAAACGAACGCTTGAACTTAGAAGAGTATAAATTGGGCAGCCAAGTGGGCTTAGTGAACTGATCATTACCACCAAGTATCATCAAGTTTTGGTGAAAAAAAGTTTTGCTGAGATTTCAGCAAACTATTAGTTTTTTGGAAGCTTGGCCACCCCTTTCAAACGAAAGTGTTTTTCGCCAGTCTCTGCATGGTGTACTTCAAGAGGAAACAAACCATAGAGATGGAACATAGAACTACTTCATTTGGTAAAGTTTCAAGGAGCTAGCACAAACCGTGTTTGATTTAGAGCTTCAAACACATCTATCTATATAGCAGAAAACAGAGTGAAACTTAAAATTCAAAGTGTTACTGGAAACGAACGCTTGAACCTAGAAGAGTGAAAGTTGGGCAGGGAAATGGGATTAGTGAAATGATCATTACCACCTAGTATCATCAAGATTTGGTGAAAAAATGTTTGCTGAGATTTCAGCAAACTAGTAGTTTTTTGGAAGCTTGGCAACCCCTTTCAAAAGAAAGTGTTTTTCGCCAGTCTCTGCATGGGGTACTTCAAGAGGAAACAAACCAAAGAGATAGAACTTAGAACTACTTCATTTGGTCAAGTTTCAAGGTGCTAGCACAAAACATGTTTGATTTAGAATTCCAAACACAGCTATCTGTGTAGGAGAAAACAGAGTGAAAAATAAAAATTCAAACTGTTACTGGAAACGAATGCTTCAACCTAGAAGAATAAAAGTTGGGCAGCCAAGTGGGATTCGTGAACTGATCATTACCACCAAGTATCATCAAGATTTGGTGAAAAAATGTTTGCTGAGGTTTCAGCAAACTAGTAGTTTTTGGAAGCTTGGCCACCCCTTTCAAACGAAAGTGTTTTTCGCCAGTCTCTGCATGGGGTAATTCAAGAGCAAACAAACCATAGAGATGGAACATAGAACTACTTCATTTGGTAAAGTTTCAAGGAGCTAGCACAAACCGTGTTTGATTTAGAGTTTCAAACACATCGATCTATATAGCAGAAAACAGAGTGAAACCTAAAAATTCAAAGTGTTACTGGAAACGAACGCTTGAACCTAGAAGAGTGAAAGTTGGGCAGGCAAGTGAATTTAGTGAACTGATCATTACCACCAAGTATCATCAAGATTTGGTGAAAAAAGGTTTGCTGAGATTTCAGCAAACTACTAGTTTTTTGGAAGCTTGGCAACCCCTTTCAAACGAAAGTGTTTTTCGCCAGTCTCTGCATGGGGTACTTGAAGAGGAAAAAAACCATAGAGATAGAACTTAGAACTACTTCATTTGGTCAAGTTTCAAGGAGCTAGCACAAACCGTGTTTGATTTAGAGTTTCAAACACATCTATCTATATAGCAGAAAACAGAGTGAAACCTAAAAATTCAAAGTGTTACTGGAAACGAACGCTTGAACCTAGAAGAGTGAAAGTTGGGCAGCCAAGTGAGATTAGTGAACTGATTATTACCACCAAGTATCATCAAGATTTGGTGAAAAAATGTTTGCCGAGATTTCAGCAAACTAGTAGCTTTTTGGAAGCTTGGCAACCCCTTTCAAACGAAAGTGTTTTTCGCCAGTCTCTGCATGGGGTACTTCCAGAGGAAACAAACCATAGAGATAGAACTTCGAACTACTTCATTTGATCAAGTTTCAAGGAGCTAGCACAAACCGTGTTTGATTTAGAATTCCAAACACATCTATCTATGTAGGAGAAAACAGAGTGAAACCTAAAAATTCAAACTGTTACTGGAAACGAATGCTTCAACCTAGAAGAATAAAAATTGGGTAGCCAAATGGGATTAGTGAACTGATCATTACCACCAAGTATCATCAAGATTTGGTGAAAAAATGTTTCCTGAGATTTCTGCAAACTAGTAGTTTTTTGGAAGCTTGGCCACCCCTTTCAAACGAAAGTGTTTTTCACCAGTCTCTGCATGGTGTACTTCAAGTGGAAACAAACCATTGAGATGGAACCTAGAACTACTTCATTTGGTAAAGTTTCAAGGAGCTAGCAAAAACCGTGTTTGATTTAGAGTTTCAAACACATCTATCTATATAGCAGAAAACAGAGTGAAACCTAAAATTCAAAGTGTTACAGGAAACGAACGCTTGAACCTAGAAGAGTAAAAATTGGGCAGCCAAGTGGGCTTAGTGAACTGATCATTACCACCAAGTATCATCAAGATTTGGTGAAAAAATGTTTGCTGAGATTTCAGCAAACTAGTAGTTTTTTGGAAGCTTGGCAACCCCTTTCAAACGAAAGTGTTTTTCGACAGTCTCTGCATGGGGTACTTCAAGAGGAAACAAACCATAGAGATAGAACTTAGAACTACTTCATTTTGTCAAGTTTCACGGAGCTAGCACAAACCGTGTTTGATTTAGAGTTTCAAACACATCTATCTATATAGCAGAAAACAGAGTGAAACCTAAATTTCAAAGTGTTACTGGAAACGAACGCTTGAAC